>NC_056750.1:627286786-627586786 GCF_019279795.1 Protopterus annectens | reverse complement strand
TTTGGATGAGTCTTAGTACTTTTGATGAATGAAAATGCTGTTGAGATATACATATTCTGTCCAACCTGTCAAAAATGCTGCATCTTGGTAGGATAATGCATAAATTCAATTTGAGCTCCTGCCACTGAAATAATATCCTCCATATTAAATAATTTCTATCTTCTTTCATATATTTATTTACAAATCTGCTTTAATATGTATTCTTAATCTCTGACTTCTCTAAGTGTGACTTTCTTTCTAGAGCCTTCTCAAATTATCCTCACTAATACAAATCAAGTTCCAGTTGCCACCCATAATTAAAATACCTTGTTGAAAACTTGTTTCTCCCTGCTTCCTTCTTGGTTCAATAGTCTTCATCTTTGGAGTATAAACACATGCCAAAGGAAACATCCTTCCTTGCCAGTAACTCTACCCTGCCACAGATCTTCTACTACTGTCTTTTTCTTCCTGTTTTACTACTGGCACCCCCTCTCCCTACCAGTATGATTATTCACCTCCTGCCTTGTCTGTGATATTCTGCTGAGTAATCACATGGAAACCTGTGCCTTATCAATTTCCCTTGCTCATTCCTCTCCAAATGCATCTCCTGTAACATTTTTATTTGCACCCTACACTTCTTAATATAGCTTATTCACTTCACTTTTTATCTATCCCAGTAAGGCCATTTACATTCCATGTTAACATTGATAGTGCAACCATTCTAACAAGTAAACATTGCTATCACTCAAAATACCTGATGTTTTTTGCAGATAATATTCCATTTGGCAAATTGTGAACACATTTGGAAGTGACAGGTCCAGCTTTTTTATATAACTTTTCGTCCCTTTTAGACCTTTTGTTATCTTTTTTTTCAGATATTGCAGTGCATAACTTACACACACACACACACACACACACACACACACACACACACACACACACACACACACGTACATTTCCAGCATGCACAAATTACACAGAACTGCATTTAAAAGGACAAGAACAAATACAGCTGTTCCAGTTAAAAGATAATGTTCCAGTTGTACAACTCATACAGGTCTTGCATGTACAAAAGCTGATGTTTTCATACTGCAGCATGATTGTACCTGTGATTATTCTAAAGCTAATGTTAATTCCCTCTCCAGCATTGAAAACCACTTTTACACATTTAGAAAATTTAATTTTTTTATACTAGCACAAAGTTAAAGGTTCTGACCAACCTTCAGATAATGAACTAATGTTATAACTGTATTACTGCTTTCTCATACTGCAGTCAATGGGTCACTGTTTGAATTTAGAAACTAATAGTTGCTCTCTTGTTTTTTAATTCCATTTTCTACTCTCAGTATGGTATGTGCCATTGTCCTTTTAACCTTAAGTTGCTCTCTTTCTTGAGGAACTGCTGAAAAAGTCACTTAAAACACACTCACTGAGATTCATTAACAGCACCTACAGTAAGTGTACACCATTATGAGTGAACAGACAATACAAGCATAACTCTCACTTTCTTACTCCTAATTTTAGTCCTCCTACTGATTTTTTTTTTTTGCAGCCTTACATATCGGTGTGGGGGGATTTGTAAGGGTTACGACAAAGTGTAAATTACATGTACGCTCAGTATAATCTTTGTGAGTGACTAGAAAACAAATAATGTGGTAGGGATGTTCTTGAATACAGATCATGTACACTCATTGTAAGCATTAATGAATCTGGCCCACTGTCTAGTAGGTTTTTCATTGATGTCTGCCTTATCTCAGGTGCATGTGCTTGCGGATGTATTCTGAACTTATCATTTATCAGTTTAACTTCCTTTCACTTTCATGTTATTTACCTTGGAAAACCGGATCTGTTTTTACAAAGTATTATTATTCAGTGCAGTAATCTGTTTGACTCTGCATTTACTTAAGCTATTACTTATGCTTTGAGGTTTTTAATATGAGCTGTTCAGTTCATAGTAATGGACTCATTCCCTAGCAGCTGTAGTACCACACATTGTTTTAATTTACATAGCACTTTTGTGTCTTTTCCTATTCTGTATATTGTATATCTTCCTGTCCTGTATACTATGAAAAATATGTTGTTTTGTTTTGCAAATTTTAGCCAAGCCTGGATGTTTTTCTGTATAAGAAAAGGTTTCCATCGTGCAACCCTACCCCATAGCCCAGACATATGGAGAATATGGGAGATTGTTGTCACATGTAATACACAACCAGTACTTGCCAGAAATTCCTGTAGCTCCTTCAGTGTTGCTGTTGGTCTCTTGGCAGCCTCCCTGACCAGTTGTCATCTTGTCTTTTCATCAGTTTTGGAGGGACGTCCAGTTCTTTGCAACGTCACTGTTGTCCCATATTTTCTCCACTTTTTGATTGTCTTCACTGTGTTCTATGGTATATCCAGTGCTGTGAAAATTTTTCTACCCTTCTCCTGACTGATACCTTCCAACAATGATGACTTTGATGCTTTGTAAGCTCTCTGTGAATCATGACTTTTGCTGTAGCAGGCAACTGACTAAATGTCAGTTAATCCTACTAGGACAGCTGAACTTTATTTGTGGTTAATCAGAATCTCTTTAATTGATGGCAGGTGTGTACCCAAGAACATTGAATGCTGTAATTAAATCAAAAGGTGCTTCAGCAAAGTACTAGTTTAAGGGTGTGTACACTTATGCAACCAGCTTATCGTACATTGTTTATATTTTCCCCCCTAACAGATTTGTTTGTTTTTCAATTGAATTGTACAGGTTATAGGTCACATTAAAGGTGGGAAAAGTTTTGAAATGATTTGTTGTGGTCTCGTTTTTTTATATCACAAAAACCTGGCATTTTAACAGGGGTGTGTAAACTTTTTATATCCACTTTCTGTGTGTGTGTGTGTGTGTGTGTGTGTGTGTGTGTGTGTGTGTGTGTGTGTGTATATACATATATATATATATATATATATATATATATATATATATATACATATATATATATACACACACACACACACACACACACACAACACACACACACACACGTTTGTGTAAATATATAAATTGAAAGCCACCTGAAAGATAGATTTAAATCAGTAAAATGGGACACTGCTTTATCTACTCCCCTTCCAGTACAAATGGGAGTCCCAAAAGGATCCATTCTAGGGCCACTGCTTTTCAACATCTTCACAAACCTGCTCTGTACCTCCTGCCCACTTTCCTCTATTATCAAATACGCTGATGACTCTACAGTCATTACAATAGCTAACTCTCCCTCTGAACTCTTATCAGCTACCCAAACATCCTTTAATTCAGTTGAAACATGGCTCTCAAACAACAAACTCATCCTCAACCCTAAGAAAACAAAGTTCCTACATTTCCTTCCCAAAACCTCCAACCATATAAAATCCTCTTTTACTATCTAGTCACTCAATAACACTCCTATTGTAGTTGAATCTAGCTCAAAACAACTTGGAATCACTATCGATGATCAACTAAAATTCGACCTCCACATAAACAACTGTATAAGGAATACTCACCTTACATTAGGCCTACTTTTAACTGTATAAGGAATACGCACCTTACATTAGGCCTACTTTATAGAAATAAAATATTTCTCACCCAGGAAGCTAGAATAGCCCTCACTCATGCCTACCTTCTTCCCTGCCTAACATATTGTTCACAAATCCTTACTAACCTAAACTCCTCTCTCCTCACTAGACTTGAGGCCACATACCATAAAGCAGCGAGATTTGCAACTCAACTATCCAATAGATCTCACCACTGTCTCTCTCCAAGATATTTAAACTGGCTTGAGTTGCCCCACCTATTACTCCTCTCCCAGCTCCAAACCATACATGCAATTCTCTATCAACCATCTTTCTGTCCAGCCTTACACACCATTATCTCTCACTATACTCCTACAAGAAGCCTCAGAAGCTCCTCCCAAGACCTCTTAAAAATCTATAAACCAAAATCTAAAGCAGGGTGTAGCCTATACAGCTGTTATATCTCTGTCAAATGGAACAAACTTCCCTTCGAAATTCGAACACTGAAACATCCCAAACAATTTAAACTAACTCTAAAAGAATATTTCAACAGGAAGTGGATCTGCCAATGCTCAAACCCACCTTGTAAACCCTCTATTTCTCTCCACTAATCAATAGCTTTTTCCCCTCTCTCTGAAACTTCTATTCCATCCTGATTGTTTTAATTGTAAAATTAACATTCTACTCCTATGTTGCTCTTCTATTCTAACTACTACTTTAAAAAAAAGTGTTCTATTATCTACCTATTTTTTTCTTTACATTATTCTATATATTATACTTGTATTTATGACAAAATGTAATCTGTATATTCTCAAAAATTCTCTTGTAGCCTGCTAGCTGATTGCTTTATTCCACCTGTATAATATAGCAATAACCCACGCCTGAGTGTGAGTAATGCTGGATTTACCCATGGTTGGTGTGGTTTGATCATGAGGGCGAAGCCAAACATATATTCATTTTATTGAAAGAGAATCACGCTAGAAGAAGTTCATAAGCAAGATTACAAAGAGACGCGAAGTAGATCTGTTCATAAGTTAGCTGATTTAATGTGACAGATTAAACATCAACTGTTGCTCTTAATAAGTAGCTTTAGAAATATATTTTTTAGAAAACGTTTATTGTGCTGTTGATACACAACGAGATACAGAGCACGTTTATGTTATGGACAGTGAATGAATTATTAGAATTTTTAGATTGTGAAGAATATATTTAGAGATGAAATGTTCTTGTTTATTACAGTCACTATTCTTAAACAACATATAGAGACGCATTAGTGTGTAAGAGAGAGTTTTAGGATATGATTATGTTACACGTAGTTCGATTCTCTAGGGATCGAATGTGACAGTTGCTAAGAATGTTTATATTTGCATTTTTGCATTTCTTATATTTTTATATTTTTAGATAGTGAATGAAATATTTCTATTTTGCATGGTAGGACAGAATATTAGATTGTCATAAGCCTTCAATATTATAGTATTTAACACTTATAACAATCACAAGCATATAGCAATGTACTGTCTGTTTAAATTAGAGCTTTGCTTACTAGAGTTGGACAGCATATGCCGCCTTTGAGATCTATTTGGACAATGTCAGCTGTGAGAGCTTGATATTAATTGATGTATTAAGTTATTTAAGTTAATGGTTCTAATAACAAGATTTGATTGGAAGTTATTTTATATATAAAGAGTGTTGGTACTTGATTTAATTGATCTGATGAAGCATGCGCAATGCATGCGAAAGCGCTTATCCTGTTATTTGCACTGGAATAAAAGAAGATTTTAAGGATTTATTCTCGTGGTGTATCCTTACAGTTCTTTGGTGACATTGTTATTGCTATTATACAATGACATTATTTAAGAAAAAAAATAATTACTTTTCTTAAATAATGGCAGTGTATAATGCCTCCTTGCTGCCCTTCCTCAGCTGTCTGGTATTCTGCTGCAGTTCTAATGTACTGCGCATGCGTATGCCTACGCAGTACATCAGAGCTGTGGGCAAAAGCAATGGAGAAAGCAAGATCTCCTTTGCTTTTTACAAACTGTCTCGCTGTGTTAAAGGAGTTTGACATAGCAAGACAGCTTTAAAAAAAAAAAAGCAATCTCCGTTGCTTTTTTTAAAGCTGTCTCGCTATGTTAAACTCCTTTAACATAGCGAGACAGTATGAAGCAATGGAGATCTTGCATTCTCCGTTGCTTAAAAAAAAGAGTTATAGTAATTGAAAACGTCTGGGCAACAGGACCTTTTTTCCATTACTATAACTGATTTACAGCGTGCACGTTTTTGAATATTAATGGGGGGTCGTTGTATAATACCTGTTAATGGCAAAATGTTATATCTATTTACTGGAGCATTTCTCCCCGGGTCTCTGCTGAAAAAGGCTTCGGCTCAGTCAGACATTCCCGGTCAACAAATGTAAAATAAAATAAATATATACACGTGCACACACATGTATATGAATGCATGTGTGTGTTTTTCTTCTGGGAAAATACTAGAGTTGTATTTATAATTTAAGGGCAGTTCAGTAAAGAATTATTTTGGCAAATAATAGAGAGGATTAGAGCTCTGAAGTGATAATAAGCTGCTTTCTCTTGTCCAGGGTTGGATTCTTTCAGCCTTTATTTCCGTTCCATATGCCTCTGAGCAAGTTATTTAACCAGTCAGTGCTGTCTGCCTGAGTCTGAATAAGGGCCGTATGGTTTATGAACCTATGTTTTACCCCAATTAACAAATATAAATAAATGAATAAGTAAATAAAGTTTTAAGCCATTGTTGTATTCTGTGTAGTGATCAGAAGTTCAACACACAGCATAATTAATTGAATTTCATCTAGCCAAAGAATTTTGGTAGAAATAATAAGGAATTGACCATGCAGTCTGTGATCTATTGCAGAATGATGAAAGGTATGGAAGGACTGCAACACTAAAATTATTTACAGAATTGACAAATTTATACTCATATGTGTTTGAAAAATCTTACAGACGTTAAGTTTGTTGTCTGTACATTACATGAGATGGGGAGATAAGGGTATGATTTTGACAGTATAGTTTTCAGAAATGAGTAGAATGTTTGGACTTGTGTTAGAATGAGTAGGAAGATTAAAATGTGAGTGACAAATGGGAGTGGGAAGATTTCAAACGAAATTATAGAAAATAGTGCTTTACAGAAATTGTAGCAGGCAAGGAATGTATTACATGAAGTAGTGGTGTGTAGTGAACTGTGCAAGTCTTTAGAAGGGTTCATAGTTGCTTAGGGTAAAGAAGGGAACAAGAATGTGGCAATACAGTATTTGACACCACTTGAGAACAGTCCAACAGTCTGTGCAGGGCTTCTTGCATCAACATATTTATATTTAATCTAGTTCTCAAAAAATAGCTGTTGAGATGAGCAGATATCGTCCATGTAACAAAACTTCTAAGACTTGGAGCCTTTAAGTTTTAGATAAATAAGTATGTTGAATCTAAATTTTCGGTCTTTTAAGGGCTATATGTCAAATGTTTGCATGCACGTTTCTTTGTTTCTTGAATATTTTATGGAGCGTTGTGATACATAGTTAAAAACATGAGTTGATATAAGATTTCCAGATGTTCACAGGTGTTGTACCTTTTTTTAGGAGCTCCCAGAGAATTTGGATGACTTGCTGTTGCCTTCTGATGCAGATTTTGCACAGGATATGTATGTTATTGGAGTTCAAGAAGGATGTGCAGAGAGGTACGCACAAAACTTTCTCCATCATGTTTCCCACTAATTGTAAGATTTTTTTCAAATAGAAATGAGTATGTTGTTGTGAAATGTTGTCGCGGTGATGTTTTTGACACCTTCTTATATAGAACTGCATTAAGATTAAGAACGCAACAAACTATTTTATGAATCATGAGAATCGATGACTATATAGAAGTGTAGCTTTATTTTGATGATGCAGCATAATGACCAATGTTTTTTTCTTGCTCTTTGTAGGGATCAGTGGGAAATACGTTTACAAGAAATTTTGGGACCTCATTTTGTTTTGCTGTATTCTGCTGCACATGGTGTACTCTTCCTAGCAATTTTCATAAGAAGAGATCTTATCTGGTTTTGTTCAGGTATTTTGTCAGAAAATACAGTTTATGAATTACACTTGTATCAACCTATAGACATAAGACGTACTTGATTTTGTTTAATGTGGAAAATAGGGGTGGATATGGACAATCATTGCCATACAGGCAGCATTTCTTACTGAAGCACTATCTTTTCATTTATAAGTTGCATTAGCCTTAGGCATATTGATTATATGTTGCCAAGGATATAACAATTGGACAGCCTTACAAAGCCCAGGGCTGCTTCCACATATGCCCAGGCTGCTGGTTGCACAAGCTGCAAATTAGAGAAAACCAGCAGCCTAGGCACCAAAGGCTTCAGTACTTTCTTGCTGCCTTTAGAAAGTGCTCCTCTTACAGCCTTCAGAGGATCAACAGTCAGTTTATAATCCTCCATTGCTGGGCAGATAAGTTAACTTTAGGGAAAACCTTGTGCAATGTTTTATTTTTTATAAGTAAAATGTAGTGATTTCTGTAAGAAGCTGTATATGTTATTTAATTCAGTTTAGTGTGATTTTATGCAGTTGTAAAGAAATCAGTTGGTCTAACAGACTGTTTATGTTCTACTTTTAACTTTTATTTTTTGTGCTTATTTTAAGTATTTTTAGGGGAAGCGTGTGCTTATTTTGTAGGACTTGCTGTGTTTTTTTTTTGGGGGGGACAAATGGGTTTTGGGAGTGTCATTATGGATTTTACTTGTGAACACTGTTTTTGACAGCTCACATGTCACTAACTCACTCTAGCTGTGCTAACCGAGAATTAGTCTCAGTTTTTGGCAGAAGCATGAACAGCATACCCTTCCCATGGTTTTACCTTCCTCCAGTCTCAATAAAAAGAAAACTTAGAAGGAGCCATTGCCAACACAGCAAGCTCAGTCTGTTCCTCAGCTGCTGGTCAGTGGTTCTGTTGTGGCCATTACTGTTTCCTTAGACCACTCACTTTTATTCTCTTGGTCCCACTGGTGTACTATCTTCAGGCACAGTGGACCAGGAGTCAGCCACATCCTCTGCAGCTGTTCAGGTGCCCCTTGGGAATGGGGTATTGTTGGTTGTGTAGTGGGGAATGTGTTGTCAGACTGAAACCTTTTCTCCAGAGTTAAGGGCCATCCACATTCATTAATCTTCCTCAAATTACATTTCTGTGCATAAGTAACAGTCTACTGGATTGGTTCAAGTTTTATTGCAGGTATTAAAACCTCTAGAGAGTAACTGGACTTTTTGTGAAAAAAAAAAAATGACAATTCCCTCTTTTGCATAGGGGTCACTGTCTGATGATGAGGAAAGGGACTGGGAAATGGACATCCTCTAATTATTCTTCTGAAGTACCTGATTCTGTCTTTGAAGATAGTGTTTCCTCAGAATATCCTTTGAAGGAATTTTCGGTACTTGCGTATTATCGCAACCACATTTTGAAGTCACCGTTAATTCTAAAGTTATACCGAAAGTACTTTATCCTGCAGTGGGAAGGGGTCTCTAAACTCCAAAAATTTTTGCTATACTTTTGTTTGTGAAACAGGGAGAGGGAAAAAAAAGGCAAAACGTTCCTCCTCATGGATGATACGGTCCTTTACCCATTAGAGTACATTTATTGTTCTAATGGGATGAACCATTTCAGGAGATGGGGTAGTTCTTGCTGGTATAAGCTCTTCTAATGAAAACTAACCCCAAGTACCCATAAAAGATTACCACAGTGAGTAATCAAAATACAAGAGAGGTATATGGGAATGTATAAAATGGGAGTTGGAATTCTGGTGAGATGTTTATGGGAGTATGGATTGTATTAGCGTTCTTTAGACAAGGTAATTAGTACGGTGACGAATCGGGAACTAAGCTTGTTATGTGTAAAAAACCAAAAACCCGTAAAATGTCATTGTCAGACACAATATAATTTTTGGGAAAATGTCAACACACACACATTACATATTCTTACTACATTTTTTTGTTTACAGTTCTAACCTGCATTTCTAAAACCAATAACTCATAACTGCACAGAGTACTGATAACAGAGCTATGCATCTACTTAGCTAATTCAAAATGACAGATGTAATTTTACATTGATTCATTTTCTTTTCTTTGTGCTGTGGCAAAGAGTTTTTATAAAATGATGCATTCTTATGATTTCACCATGAAAGATCGACTATTGGGAAGCCTGTTCTTACTTTCCAAAGTGCTAAACCAAACAGCAAATTACTCTTTTCCTTTCTTGTGTGTTAGTTATGCAGTCAAATGTGGAACTTTACGCATGCTCATTTAACATTTTCCTAACAAGCTTAGTTCCCGATTCTTCAGCTTGCCAGTTTCATTGTGTATACAATGATAATATTTCTATCAGTTGCATCTTCGTGTTTTAAAGAACACTTGCAGCTGCCGCAGAAATTTGGTTGCGATAATATGTAAGTACCGATTTTTCTTTGTCTAAAACTATTTCATGGGTGAATTAGATGTTTCAGTTGGAGCAGTCTGATATTCCACCATCTTTTAAGAAGAAATACGATTTATTACAAGTTGAATTTGCATGTCTTGCTGCTGTTCCTTCATCAGCTTTGGAAGATGTTTTTGATATTCCCTGCAATATGCCTGACAGTCAGCCTGCAGCTTCTAAGAAGGCATGCAGACTTCATAAAGTTACTTGGACTTACAAATATTTGTTTTCTTTTCCCAGATCTGATTGTACAGCTACTTTTTGTGTGAAATCCTGCTGCAGCAAAAAAAAAATAATTAATGCTGATTACTGTCCCTCTGGTAATGATGGGAAAGCTTTTGATAGACTTAGAAAGAATATTTATTCTTCAGCCATTTTAGACTTTAGAATTCTAAATTATCAGGCTTGCATGTTAAATTATATGCTGGTTTATTTTGACAAAATGAGGAACATTACATCCATTTTTTTGTCTTCAGAATGAAGCCCTCCTTGAATTCTTTGTTTCTGTTGCCCAGGTAACTAAACATTCTTCTGCTTCTGTTATGAGGCAGTTTTTCTTGGGTGCATACACAGAAGTTTTCTGAAGATGTTAAATCTGAAATTTTAAATTCTCCTTTGACTGAAGAGGTTTTGTTTGGACCTTCTGTTACTCAGGTGCTCAGACTGGTGAAAGAGGGAGATTGATCCAGGGGATCACTCAGATTTTTCAGCCTTCTTTCTCCATGTCTGCTAAATCCTTTTCTATAAACTCATGATGTTCATTTTACTGTTCACTGCTGCAGTAGCCTTAGCTATATGGGTTATATCTTGCCAAGGATATAACAGCCAGCCAGCCAGCCCCAAAGCTTCCACGCACCCAAACTGTTCGTCAACTCGTGTACACTTTGCTGAGACTTTCAAGGATCTCTGATCAGCTTATGCTGTTTCTTTGTTGGGCAGGTAAGTTCCTTTTGTGGGGGGAAAAACTACTTTTCAATGTTTTTTGTTTATTAATACTTTATCTTCAAGAATGTTAGTTTAAAGCTAGAAGTTTGTATTTTAACTGAATGTCACAAGACTCTACTGAACTTTTAAATAGGAGCTTTTTTCCCTCTGTTTAAAAGTTGTTTAAAGTAACTGAAAACCATTTCTTCTGTGGCCAAATTGTGTTTATTTTACTTTGTCGGACTGTCAAAGTGTTTTAACTTGCCTTTTATTGTGTTTGACTGTGGAAAAAGTGTCTTTTTAAAGACATTTAGTTTTTTTACTGTTTTTGCTGCTAATTAACCCCTGGAAAGAGGCACCATTTCTGGCTTCACCATGAAACAATCTGTCATTTCCACAGCTGGGCCTTCTTCCAGCCACAAAAAAGAAAGAAATTAAGCAAACAGCCTTTGCCATCCCAGCAGGCTAGCAGTTTGCCTCAGCTGAAGGTGGGTGACTCTGCTGTGACCATTAGTTGTACCACAGACCACTCCTCTTTTACCGTGGATCCCACTGGTGTAGCAGCACCTACAACCACTATGGACCAGGGATTAGCCACGTCCTCTGTGGTAAGGGAGAGACACTCGTGTCTATCCTGGGAGGGGGAACAGGGAAGGCTTCTCTCTTTTGCTAGAGTGTTCTGTCCAACCCTGGGGAAGCTGCTGCAGCCATTACTAACACCATTGGTCCCATTTTTCCTGTCAGAAGGAAACAGAAAGCTAAGCATGTATCTGTTCCTCAAATTTCCTTAAACAGAAGTAGTTTACTGTGTCTGGCTTGGGGTTTAATTCAGGCTGCTGATCTTTCTTAAATCATTTCTGGTAAAAGAAAGAGGGATACCTCCTTTCCTGAAGAGGTTCAAGATTCTGAGTCTGGGCACAAGGATGAAAGGACACAAACAGGGTTTTCTCCCCGATTTCTGATTCAGACTCAAAGGAGTACTCCGTTTCTTTCTGTCCATATTGGGGGGGGGGGGTTGCTTTCTCTGAGACTACTTCTAGAATGTGCCAGTGTTTTTAGTGGGAGAACACTGAGGTTTGTCAGTCCATCATAAAATACTGTATGTTACAGACAAACTTTCCATAACCTGCACCCTCTCCTCCAGTTTTTTCAGCTTTGGAGGATGTCTATATTACTGCCTGCAGTTTTCCTGGCAGTCAGCCAGCTATGCCTAAAAAGGAAGATAGGATTTATAAATGTCCTCAGTCTTTTAAGTTTTTAAAGACAGAGGTGTTCAGTGCTGTCAGTCTCAGATGGGGAACCCCTCAAATAGACCTCTTTACCTTTTCTGAGCACCACCTGCTTCCTTGGTACTGCACAAGGAATCTGACGTCTCAAGCCTGGAAGACAGATGCTTTCTCATTCACATGGATGGGGAAGTTCCATTATGTGTCTCTTCCCTTACCTCTCCTCCCAGGGCTCCTCCTCAAGGTCCAGAAGGAATATGCAAAACTTGTACTTCTGGCACCTTTCTGGCCAAGACAGCACTGGTTCCCATTCTTGTTTCACCTGTCAAAGGGAACCTTTTTGAGAATCCCTCCAAAACCAGATCTAATTACACAACAGAAAGAACAGTTCCTTCATGCCAGTCTGAACTTTCTCAACCTGACATTTTGGATGATAGGATTTTAATCTCTACTAGACACAACTTTTTTGAGCAGGTGGTTTAGAGTCTACAAGAATCCAGAAAACCTAACACCAGAACGCTGTACACAGACATGTGGAAAAAGTTTCCTATCTGGTGCTTTAAACACAACCTCCAGCCCCTTCTAGAGGACACCCCCACAGTACTCTAATACATGTGTGACTTGTTTCTGTCAGGGTTGGCCTATCCGTCTGTTAAGGCTCACTTGTCAGCCATTAATGCTTGCTTTCCTTTGGAAGCCTCTCTGTTGCCCAGGACAGATGTTAAACTTTACCTCAGGGGAGTTTTTACACCTTAAACCCCCACGAAAACATGTTGCTTGGAAGGCCTTGACTTCATCCTGCTGGGTCTTAGAGCTCCATGCTCTTAATCCTCCTTTACTTATCTTCCACAAAAATAGGGTAAGCCTCAGGGCCAATCCATTTCTAAAGGTGGTTAGTTTAACTTTACTCAGTTAAGCAGTCAGTGTGCTTACCTTTTTCCCCAAGCTGAAGAGTAGAGGGGAAAGGATATTGCACTCTTGAAACGTTCACAGACCACTGACATTTTACCTGAGCAAGACTAAGGATATCAGAAAAACAGATGAACTGTTTGTTTCCTTTATGGACTCCAGGATAGGACAGCCAGTTTCCAAACAATTTATTGGTTCCTGGATTTTGAAAGCTATTTCCTTCTGATACTCTCACCATGGGGAAAAAAAGCTTTAACCTCTGGCCTAAAGCTCACACCACTTGAGCAGTAGCTTCTTCAGGTGCTTTCTACAAAGGAGTGGATATCAGGTCCATTTTTGGAGCAGCCTACCTGGTTATCTGCTCACACCTTCACAAAACATTACAAGTTAGATGTTTCCTCTAGGTCCAGGACTCTGTTTGCCTGAACTATTCTGTCCAGCTTCCTGGATTCTTCTACTTGTTCTTCTTAAATCTACCACCCTGTCTGAATGTCTTTGCAGCTCTGGAAATCACCACTCTGTTAAGAATATTGAAACAGTGACTTGGTCAGGACTGAGAATATGCAGCAAAAAAGATTTGTATCCAAAATTCATCATAAACAAAGTTTTTCTAACACTTATTTGCACTGTTTCAGCTCCCACCCCTTCAGCAGAAACGTACAGTGGTCAAGGGCCAGTTTGTGAGAGCTGCATGCATGGTATCACAATTCAGAGATTTCCTGGATGAGTGTGAACACATCAAGTATATGTTCCTGGTCAGAGATTGCCCATCAAGTCGGGTAAATGAGTTGATGTATGAAGTTATCAATAAATGTGAGAGGATTTTTTTTGTCCCCATTCTTCAAGATGAGTCTAGTATAACACATGTAGCTTCCCAACATTCCACAGTGGAACCACTTTTTACCCTGTACTCCACATCAGAGATAGGGAGAGCATGGCCATGTGTCACCGGGACTTCAAGTATAGTGGAGCCTTCATTACTCCATTTAGTGTGGACAGCGGAGATGTAAAGAGAATTTTGGAGAAGAACTGGACCCTGTTGAAGGAGGACACATAATTTGAACAAGTTGGGTGATAAACCTCACATAGTGTATAAGCAGGTCGTAATTTAAAGACAGTAGTGAAACATATTGGTATCGGAATTCTTTTCCCCAAAAAACTGTAAAATGTGGCTTCTGTTCTAACTGTAAATTTATTATAGTATGTGAAAAATTCAAGATAGGCAGTCACACTTTTAAATTAAAAAGTTCATTTAATTGTCTTACTAGTGGCATAGTATACACTGCTGTATGCCAAATTTTTTTAGCATTTTACATTGGTAAAACTGAACATAAGTTAAAGGACTGTGTGTATGAACACACAAATGACATTAGAATCAATAAGGGAACAAGTGCATTAGCAAAACATGCAGGAGATGCTCCAGGTCATTCTTTTAAATTTGTGATCATTGAGAAAGTCACACAAGGTGAACGTAGAGGTCCATGGCAGCTGTACTTAAAAAAAAAAAAAAATGTGAGCTTATTTTGACAACTTTATTTGCACGTCAACAGCTGATCCGGACTTAATGGTCACACCTCCACTGGTTGTTTATTAAAACTTAATGCTCTAAAAAGATAAAATTTAAAATGTTGGTTCCCTTTCAATAGTCCATTTTTATATTCAGTCTTCTAAATTGATTTCTTTGAATTTTTTGTTGTGCAATAATAACAACCTCGAGACATTGTTATTTAAGAGATTAAGTGAAGAGTTTTAATAGGGGTGTATAGCTTTAAATTTCTATGAGTGAAAAAGGGTTTGGTTCTTATGTGACTCAGGATGTTATATAAGCTTCCTTTTTAACTGGCTTGGATTTTTCACTGTTTTATCTGAAGAAGTTTTGTACTTATTAAAACAAAAGTGCTAAAACCAAAGGTTTCTTTCGGCTTCTGAGTGTTTCTCTGGAATTGTTTTTGTGCTGGGAACTACAAGTTTAGAGCCTCTGCAGAAAATAGGATGAGCTGTTCCAAATATAATTTCCAGAACATTCATCCATTCCTCCAGTGCTGTCAGCTTTAGATGAAGTGTATGCCACTGCCTGCAATTTTTCTGATAGCCTGCTGCCCCTAAAAAGGCAGATAGATTGTATAAAATCCTCAGTCTTTTAAATGTTATATAGTCATCCCAAACATATCCAGCAGCTACACCTTTAGTTAATTATACTGCTGCTAAACATTTAGTTAATTCTATTCCTGCACTTTCTGACAAGGACAAGAAAATTCACTGGTACTGGAAAAAGTGTATGTCTCTGCAATTTTGATCTTCAGAATTTTGAATTGTTAGGCTCATATGGTTTGTTTATTCTGACTAATTTTGAAGGTATGAGGAATGTTTTGTCTGCAGACTGTTTTTGTGAGGGAAATTTGCTTTAAATGGTTTACTTTGTTCTGTTGTATAGGCTACAACTAATTGTTTAAAATGTGTGTATGACTGTTAATACTTCTTCCAGGGCTATGACCACTTGTCCCTTTTTAGGGGGTTTGCCTGGGTGCATTCTTAGAACCAGCCAGATGATACGAAAAATGAAATTTTAAATTCTCGTTTGGATAAAGACTTTGTTTTTGGTCCCTGTGCTGCAGTGATTATCAGAAATGTGATTAGAAAGGTAAGGTGGTACAGTGTGTCTCTTAAGATTTTTCAGGCATCCTTTTCCAATTTTTGAAGGGATTTTGTAACCCCTCATCCAGTTTTGGCAAGAAAGAAAATAAACAGTTTATGCAAATTTCTGGTAAATGGGTAATTAAGAAATGGCAAGTGGGTTTCAAGAAGAATTCAGCAATACCCCAAAACCAAGAATAGTCCAGCAAGTCAGATTGACTGTTTGAGACCTTGTCCCACTCCCCCTTCCACCCTGGCAGTTCCTTTTCCCCTTGCAGTAGCTCTGAATCTCCACTTCTCTCTGGCAACATATAATGTCAGACAAATGGGTTCTGAAGATCATTCATCAAGGTTACAGATAGCAGTGGGAGTAAATACCTCCATTCCAGGGGGTAATTCTTCATCCACCCAGCCAAACTCCTCAAATTCCCCTGTACTTCAGATGTTGTCTTAGGGAGTAATAAAGCCAGTTCCTCCTTCCTGGTTTGGGAAAAGCTTTTATTCAATATTTTTTTTTGGTACCAACGAAAGACAAATACTTGGAGGCTATTTCTGGATCTTTCTTTCCTAAACCAGTGTATGATAGTGCCCAACTTCAGAATGCTGTTATCCCTTCTTCCTATTTATGTTTCCTGATAACACTAGATTTAAAAGTTACTTGTCATCACATCCATATTTATCCAGACTTAAGGTTTTTCTTAAGGTTTTGTTCCTCGATCATATTGTTAGTTCTCTGCCTTATCCTTTGGACTAGCCACTGCACCAAGAATGTTCACAGTGTCTAGCTCAGTTGTAGCTTATTGCAGACTACAGCGTATCCATATTTTCCATACTTAAATGACTTACATTCTTTGCATAGTCTTTTTCGAAGTGTCAAGAATCTCTGATTTGAGTGAGAGGTCTCCTACATAAGCTGGGATTCTAACAGAACATTCAAAAATCTTTTTTTGACTCCCATCACACAGGATTGTGCTCCTAGGGTGTCTGCTCAGCACCTCAGTTCAAAGAGCTTTTCTTCCACAGGGAAAAAAATTGATATATATCTAAATCTATTTCTATGGTTTTCCAGTCATTCTTCGGTCACTGTGAGAGAGTACCTTAGGAATTTAAGTCTTATGGCATTTATGATACTCATGATGCCCCTGGCAAGACTCCACATATGAAAGATACAGTGGTATCTGATGTTTCTGTGGTTACAGCACCAAAAACCATTTTCTTTTCAAATTCAAGTTCTTGTGCTTGTCAGAGGAGAAATCTCTTGGTAGAGATAGCAAATTTCTGTAAATCCAGGTGTCCCTGTCTCCCACCTCTCTTCCAAAGCGGTCAGTCACCACTAAAGCCACAAACTTTGCTTAGGAAGCAGTTTCAGGAGGGATAAGAAATGCAAGGCATTTAGGACAATAATGACAGGTTTAAGCACACAAATGTAAAAGAGATGCTTACCTCAGTCAAAGCACTCAGCTCTCTAAATCAATATTGGTTTCTTGGACCTCTTCAACTTGTTACAGACAGTACCATAGTCAAGTGGTACATCAACAAGCAAGAGAGAACGGGGTCTTACAACTTTTGCCGATTAGCAGTGTTAGCTTGGGATATAGTTTCATAGCACATTATCACTCTACAAGCGCCATACATCCTGTCAGAGCAAAACTGCATAGCAGACAAGCTGAGCAGGACAAAGGCAGAGCCTTACAAATGGAAACTAGAGCTGGAGTCTTCCAAGATTTGATCCATATGTGGGGAATTCCTCAAGAAGACCTCTTTGTCTCTAAACAGTCAGCTGGCAAAATTTTGTTCCAGCACTTCATGTCAGAAGGCCTTTAAGGCACATGCCATTTCCTTTCCTTAGCCAGGAATGTTTCAGTATGCTTTTCCATTCTTTCCATTGAAATCCAGGGTAATTCAGAATGAATCCCCCAAAGATCACTGTGGTGACTCCCTTCGGGCCCATGTAACAGCGGTTCTCCCTTCTTTTGGAAATGGCTGGGGAAGTTACCAGAGTCATCTTCACAGAGTGGAATCTACTCATATAAGATCAGGGGTGCTTCATACACCCCTACCCCAGTCAACTTCATCTGTCTGCCTGGATGATAGGTTGTTAGTTCCCTTTATGAAGCTGTTTACTGAGGACATACAGCACATACTAATGAAGTAAGAAAGCCTGCTACTAGAAAATCATACATTAGCAAATGGAAGGTTTTTTTTTTTGTTGGTGCCAACAGCATAAACAGAACCCATTCAGGGCTGATGTTTCTCTGGTTTTACAATGTTTGTGTGCGTTACTGTCCAGTGGCCTTTTCTTATTCCTTAGTCAAGGTTTATTGGTTGGGCATTTTAGCATGTCTGCCCATGGATCCTCTGATTTCAATGCATTCTCAAGTGAAAATGTTTTTGAAATGGTTCTAAGAGGCCCTCCAAGAAGACTGGTGGCTTCTCTTTGGGATCTTAATTTTTTATTAGAGAAGGTTAGCACTTGATCCGTTTCAACTGGCTAATCTCAGTGACTTGAAGTTCTTAACATGAAAGACTGTTTTACTGATTACTTTGACCTCTGCTAGAAGAGTATCTGAGTTGTAGGTTCTTATGGTAAATCAGCCCTTTCTCATTTTTCACTGAGAATTTTTTTTTTTTTGAGAACTAATTATTTTTTATGCCTAAAATGTTATCCAAGTGTACTTTAAGCCAAACTATCCATCTCCCTCTTTTCTTAGCTAAAAATGAGGGAGAAAGGAAACTCCTTACCTTGGATGTCCACAGACAACTCTGGTACTATCTTGACATAATAAAATTGTTCAGATCTTTGGGTCCATTTTTAATTTCTTGTGAATGTAAGAAAAAGGGACATCCTGTGTCAAAACAGACTTTTTCCAAATGGTTAGCTTAGGGTAATACCTTTTGTTATTCTCACCATAGCAAAACTGTTTCAGGCAGGGTCGAGGCCTACACTTCCAGGGCCTTGGCTTCTGCTGTGACTTTTTGGAAAGGACTGGATTCTTGAAGCAGCAACTTAGTCCTTTGTATATACTTTTACAAAGCACTGCTAACTTGATCCATTCTCTGGGTCTAGCTCAGGCATTGCTAGGGCCATTCTCCAGAGACTCCTGGAAATCCCCTGCCCCCTCCCAAATGTAGTAAGGAAGGGTAAACAACCTGATCAGTAGATGAGTATGATGAATGTAATACAGTTTTTATATATATATATATATATATATATATATATATATATATATATGTATATGTATATATATATATATATATATATATATATATATATATGTATATGTATATATATATATATATATATATATATATATATACATGTATATATATGTATATATGTATAAACTTGCCATAACAGTTGCTGGTCCTGCCCTCCATCCTTTTATTATTATTATGCCAGGGTGTGTGTGTGTGTGTGTGTGTGTATATATATATATATATATATATATATATATATATATATATATATGGGAGTCCATCATTTATTCGAATTTCAAATGTTCGAAACTCATATGGCCGACACCATATGAGCTAACGTTTGAAAGTCCGACAAATGATAGCAGAGATCCCACTACAATGCAGGACTGGGAGATTCCCCTTTCCTGCACTGTAGTGCGATCTTGGGGGTGAGAATATTTAAGTAGCAGGGGGTGTGAAGGGTGCAGGGGGGCTTGCCCCCCTGCATAACACCGTTTTACTGTGTTTACAAGTAGGCAAATGGTGCTATTTCAGGATGTTGGTCTTTCGGAATGTCGATCATATGGTGTCGGCCATATGAAAGTCAGCATTCTGAACAGTCGACATTCTGAAGTATACTCTCAGTTGGCATAAAAGCTCTGAAGTACTTGGTGCTCAAACTACCTAACGATTTGCTCGTGGAAGGTACCCTGAAGCTTTGGAAGCTGTAAGGCTACTGCAGCAGTGATCATTTGAATGTCTACTGTTCTGGTAAGTTTACATACACAACCGTACTTTCTTTTTCTATTTGTGCATTTTGAGCAATCTTCTCAGTTAGACTGAGGTGGCTTCTGATCAGGTTATTTAAATATAACTTTCCTCTGTCACCAGTGCACAAGTAACATGTTTACTGCCAAATAAATATTGACTCAAATGTAACATTGCTTAGTTCCTCCAACAGCACTGCTAACTTTAATTCCCCAAATTGTTTTCCCTGATGCATAAAAGAGGAAAGTGATGCTCTTGCCAAAACATCATCTCCTACATCCAGTTTTGCTATGTTAAAGTGTATTTTACATCTGAAGTTCCAGATAGTTACTAAGTAAGGTAGGATTATTCCGAATTGATGGAATTAAATGTCTTAATAACACTGTCTTATCCAACCTTCAGGGAGCCACATACATGATCTTTTCCTACTTATGTAATATGGTATATTTGTATATGTTCAATGGCCACATCTTCGAAACTGCTGCCACGGACTGCAAACTGCAAAATTCCAAAATTCGAAGCGCTGAATTACAAAATCTCGCCCCTTTTTTGACCCATGGTAGCACTTGTTTCAGAGGTGGAGCAATTGGAAATGTCGAAATTCAATATTATTTCAACCTTTAGGGAAGTCGACGTGATGGAATTCGCCTAAATGGTTCTCGTATGAGCACATTCGGAAATGTGCTGTCAAATATGTGAAGGTATGCCATATAATATACCTGCCTGAACTGGAACTCTCCACCTCAACCAATACTTAGTTTTAGCCTGTCTAAATGCATTGCAGATGAAATGTTCATGACATTGCTCAGACGTTTTAGCAGTGTCATATATAATAGTGCAAGAGCTACTTCTGGTGAATTGGCAATTATTTTTTCCCTCTCCTTGTAGGCAAATGTCAGCAGTAACATTCTTGTGCCCAAACCTTAAGAAAGGATGTTTAGTGTATGTCTCCTTAATAGAGTAATTTCTTTGGATCAAGTCCTTTCTTATAAGGTTTAACATCTCCAAAAGTGAGACTGGAACACATTTTGACAGAATGCCACTCTTAGCATCTTGAAGGATTTATGCACATATCCAACACTGTTTTCATAGTTTCATAAGTAAGTACTAGGCCAGATGCTCTTGCAGAGCATTTTCAGCCTAACCAATTTCCTTTTCAATGGTGAGAATCAAACCTTATATCTTGTGTGCGAAGTAAACAGCTTAACCGTTATAATGACTCTTATATGTGTGCCCTAAAGGCATATGAGTACAATTGTATTGTTCTGGTGAATGTGTTGAAATTTACTTTTTTCTTGTGTAGTGGAGGAAAAGTTGATTAGGACTATAATCAGTATCAGAGTTTTTGTGGTCTTCAACCTGCTCCTCCTGAATTTATTTAGAAAACTAAAAGCATCACTTTCTTTTAGTTTTAACTGATATTGTGTCCCTGTCCCACTATTCATCAGTTATTATGGTGACTGAATTACTTTTCTCCCCTTCATTTTAATCTTTTGACATGGACTTTATGAGTCTGACCATTTTTTGTTCCTTGGTTTTTGAATTTTTGTCCCATTTGCTTGTGTTGCCAAACTGGTAGACCATTACAAGATGTCCTTGTTCCAGTTGCATCTCCTTTTATTCCGTATCTAATTTTGTTTGTGAAGTTATAAACTGTGGACTTGTCCAGCTTCCCAGAATCACCCCCTTGCCTAGCTGATTTAGTTTTGGAGCTGGTCCCACAACTTTGTCTCCACCAATAGCATGCCATAAGGTCTCTCTCCTCCTTGCAAATTCATGGGTTGACCTTTTATTAACTTGTGATGTGATTAGCCCACACCTCTGTGGAGAATTTTGCATTTTATCAGAATGTTGGGTTGATGTTGTATCCAATGATTCCCATATTCAGTAGTCATTTTCTTTACCTCTCCTTTAAAGTTCTGTTAGCCCTTTCATTTCATCCAGAACTTTCGTGATTGCAGGTGATATGAAAGCTCTGTTTGATTCCCCATGTTTGGCATATTTGTTTTTTTTTTTTTTTTTTTTTTACCTTTCAGGAGAAGTGGATTCCCTGGTCAGGGTGCATCTCTTATGGTATGCCCCCCTGTTGAGATGATTCTTCACTTATTATTCTAACTACTGAGTTGGCATATTCATTTTTTTGTTGAATAAGCTTCCACTCACCCAGCGTAGCCATCTTTTAGGGCGAGTGAAAAATGTAACCCTTGTGATGCAGCTGGAAGAGCTTCGGCAAAGTCTACCTGTACCCTTTCACAGGGCCCCAGTCCTCATGGTAGTTTATACTTGTATCTCTCTGTCTTTTGTTGTTCATGATTAATGTATTTGTGTGTAACACATACCTTGTAATAAGTGTGAGTCCTCATCTTGTGGACTGCTGTCCTTTCACCCCCCCCCCCAATTTGTGTGATATTCTCTTGACTTTACTCATTAACCCTTTTTCTGTGGAACTTTGGGTTCCCCTTTTTTTAGGGGGACATTATTAAGTTTTAAAAACATTTCCACACCTGTGGAAGATTTAAAAAAGATTCTCAGACCTTTCTTGAGAGTTTTTCTGTCTAGATTGTTTATTAGGTCTTAACAAATACCTTTTTGTAGGTCTAGTTACAGGTACCTCTTTTAGCCTTGTGTTATACTTTAGTAGCCCTCTAATGCAGTTATTTGTGTGACTTATTTTTTCAGGTGTTACCTCAGGCTTTAACAACTGCGGTTGCTTTACTTCCTCACATTTAAACTTCAACATGCAAATCTTTATCCACAATTCGTATGTTCCTCATAAATTACAGTTTCTCACAATACCTTTTACAGTTCTTTATTAAAATAGACTCAAATCTTAATGCTGTAATTGTCTTAAGTAAGCAGAAGGTAGGAAAGACCTCACACTGTCACCCTTTTTTGTTGAATAAACTTCCACTCGCCCAGCGTACCCATCTTTTAGGGGAAGTAAAAAGTGCAACCCTTGTGATGCAGCTGGAAGAGCTTCCGCAAAGTCCATCTGTACCCTTTCACAGGGCCCCAATTCATCCCCTGTTTCTGATGCAAACAGGTTACCTCTAAATGGTTCATCTCCCAGGCCCATGCTTACACTTATCAAGGGTATCAGAACTTGTCAAAGATTTGGGATGCATGGCTAGGCTTAAAAAGGCCCTTGTGGTTGTTAGCCTAGTAAACGCCTATGAACCTATGTGTAAGCTCCCTCCAAGTCACTCTGCTTGGTTATAGTAACACAATTTCTTCCAATGTTAATCTGTAGAGATAGGGTTTTCTTAGGAATCATCCACTCTGTCACCACCTTCTGTCACTTTGGGACATGAAGAAGGATTTAACAGACAACCCAAGAGTAGAAAATGAAAACAGTATATGTTAATGAGGGAGAGATAAACCCAAGACAAGATAAGACAATAAAGAGAGGAACATTTAAAGGAAAATGCAATAATTATAGCAAGGAAGGACACATGGCTGAAGACTCTTGTTCCCAAGGTAGAGGGCCAAGCTGGACAGTGACCTAATGAAAAAAGGAGACAAGAAGAGAAAGGAAAAGAAAAGGAAGAAAATAAAGTTGGAAAAATAAGTGAAAAAGGCAGACAAGGATGAAATCCCTCAAACTCTCTTAGAGAGGATGGAAAATCTTGAAAGGAACATTGCAAATCCTTTCTTATCTAGGTAGGGATTTGGAGTCTTTAACTTCCCTAAAAATGTCTCTGATGGGAGGTCGCATACCCAAATCTGGGTAGGAGGCCATTTAGATACATGGGTAATAGATACAGGAGCTGCAGTTGGTATCCCTACACATACACTTCCAGAAATAAAATAAAAAATACAATTCAAATTATTGGGAGGGAACATTTCTCAAGCTCAAGTGAAGACTCCCTATGGAAACAAAAATAAGTAAAGCTACTTTCCAACGTGCAAAGACCTCAGGTCCTCACTTACAAAACATCATTGGGAGAGACATCCTAAAAGAGAGATGCCACATCATAAACGTGAGAAACAGAGAATTAATAAAAGGAGCAGTAAATGAAGTGTTAGTCATTTCTGAGGCTTTGCACAAATATGGTGTCAAGGACCCAGGACATTGTGACTTCGATAAATTATTAACAGCTAATCAAGACCTGGCCCAGCTGATCCATTGTTAATCAAGACAAATTTGCTAAACATGGAAATGACTTTAGACAAGTTTCTAATTTTACTCTTAAAGTAAGATGTGATCCTCAGAAGCCCATAAAGCAATATCCAATCAAGAAAAAAGCAGCAGAGGCAATACTAAACACTGTAAAAACTTTAGAAGCTCAAGGAATTAAAAGAAAAATCAGTTCACCAACTAACAGCTCTTATTGGCCCGTACCATAGGCAGGTGGAAGTTTTTACCTCACTGCCCAGATTCATGAAAAGATAAAAATGTTTTCCATATTGTATATGAGTAATAGTTTTTGGATTATCACTCTAGATAAGGACTTTCAGTGGAAACTTACATTTCCTGTAGAAGCTGAACAGTGTACCTGGACTAGAATGCTTCAGGGCTTTCATAACGTTCCAAAAGTCTTTCATCAGGTAATGCAAGAAGTACTGAGACTAGGTCCTCTGTCACCCAATATGTAGATGACATCATTGTAGGAACAGAGACTGAGCAACAGCGCTTGCAAGTCATGGAAAGTATACTGTAGGAGTGAGACTTGCAGGATTAGAATTGAATCCTTAAATGAGGTCAGTTTATGAAGACCTCTGTTAACTTTTATTGGGAGTGACAGAGTCATCAAAACAGAGGAGCATTAGTGAAGACAAAAAGCAACTGATTTGATGGTTACCACTCCCATCTATTGTCGCAGGGTTAAGGTAAGCTGTGGTAATCTTTGGATTCTCAAGACAATAGATTCTGAATTATTCTGGTAAAATGATTCACTTGATTGACATACTCAAGGCGAACAAGAAAGGGGATAAGTTCCCTCAGTTGGAATGATAAGATGCTATCAGCTTTCTCTAAAATCAAAGAAGAGCTCATTATCTGTCTTGGGTGTTTCAGAAAGAGAAAGAGTTCATAATACAGTTTGATCAGAATGGAGAAACTGTGATGGCTACTGTGCTGCAAAAAAACGGATCCTGGTATTAAGTGCATTATTATTCCTGAGCCTTGAATCCAGTTGAGAAAGAAATGAGAAAGTGTGACAAGCAAGCTGTCATAGCAAAGTAGTCCACTGAAGTGACACACCACATGATTCAATTGGGTCTATATCATGTATTCAGACTGTAATAAGTTTGAATATGTGCATATCAAACTGCAAACTCCGAAATATAAGTACAATGAAAACTCAAAAGATTGAATTTTGAAACTCCGAATAGCAAAGGTTGGCCAGCTCTACACCCGTACTACTTGAAATAATAAAAATAACACACAAGCACTACACCGGTGAAACATTCCATAACACAACATATCTGCCATGTGAACACAACAATGTGTAAATTTACTTGAATAAAAAACAAAATGTGCCACTGGATATATCTGTCACTTGCACATTAAATTCCTATGAAAGTGTAACATATTTTAAACTAAACTGAAGCAAAGAAAGTGAACCTAAGTATTTACAACTCATTGTGCGCTTTACAACCAACATCGTGGAACTACACTTTTAAAAGTATAGCTACAGCATTAACAAATTCCACGGCAGTATACTCTGACCTGTTTTGTAAGACAACCTGCAATCTCCATTGTCTTTCACTGTTTTTCCTTTTTTTTTGGTGATGAAGGGCAACCTGGTCTCATAAGTAACTTCATGTCATCAACTCTGTTCTGCTTCCTTAAAAGAACATTAACGACAGTATATCAGCAATGCGTCTACCTAGCAAGCATCTAAGACACCTATGCCATCCCTCGACATAATTTTGTGTTCTGGGCAGTGACAGCTGGTTCAGAGAATGTACGTTCCAGAACTCAAGTGGAAAGATCGGAGGAAGTCTAGTAACTCCAGTAGTTCTTGTTTGCTGCTTTCTTGGACAACCTAGGATATAAACTTCAGAGAAATACAACAGCAAATCCTTAGCATCAGGGTAAAAGGTTTCACTAATGGAGTTAAATGCTGCTACTACATCTTCCACACTGAGAAAAGAAAGTGCTATCATTCTTTTTACATCTAATTGAAATTTAGCACTTTTACCATAAACACTAGCTAATCCAAGCGACTGTACGTTTCTCCACAATGCATAGGTAAAATGGAAGAAACATCCCTTGCTTTCCACAGAATTGAGATTATGTCTAACGCTCTTAATAGCAGCCAACTCAAAGTCTGTCACAATATACTTCACTGTACTTTCTAAGTGAAGTGATGACAATAATTCATAAACACATTCCCAAAGATAGTTGTATGCCTTATATGACTTCTTTGACATTAAAGAGAACACTAGTGGTAAACATTTAGCTGAGTCTCCGAAAGATATCAACCCATGAATGGTATACAGTTGTCTACAAAGTTTTCTGGTTGTAAGGAATATACCATCCATAAACCATATCTTTTTAGAGCATAAATGATTTTCTTTAGTACTGAACACTAATACAGGAGTATTAGTATAGATGTATGCCTTCTGCATTTGTATGAAAGTTCCCTGCTTTAGGGTACAAAAGTTGCACGTTGATGGATATCTCTGTAAGCTACAGAAAACCATCAACAAAAAACGGTACTGGTGTTGTAGATTAAAGATGTTGCATAAATGTAGAGGTAGGGCTATTACTGAAAAGGTAGTTGACGGGCAATTTCTCTTAAAGTCTGTTAGTCAGTACCATCCTCCTGATGGTTCAGAGGTAGAGAAGTATAAAGCCTGCCATGTGGTAAAGGAAACTGCTTTGTTAAGTACAAGTACACCGGCTATAGTGGTCGATGATGTTATCGGTAACACATCTGTTGAAAGCATTATAAGTTTAACTTCTAGGAGGTCAGTGCTGCAACAGGTTAACAGAGTGAGATGTCTACTGCACTAATATTTCCAGGTACAGACTTATAACTTAGCATTTTTCTCCTTCTCACTCTGTTAACCTGTTGCAGCATTGACCTTCTAGAAGTTAAACTTATAATGCTTTCAACAGATGTGTTACCTACAACATCATCAACCACTATAGCTGGTGTACTTGTACTTAACCGAGCAGTTTCCTTTAACACATGGCAGGCGTTATACTTCTCTGTCTCTGTAACATCAGGAGGATGGTAGTGACTAACAGACTTTAAGAGAAATTCTCCGTAAACTATCTTTTCAGTAATAGCCCTACCTCTACATTTATGTAACATCTTTAATCCACAACACCAGTACCATTTTTTTTGTTGATGGTTTTCTCTAGATTATGGAGATATCCATCAACATGCAACATGTCTTTTCTCTTTTGTGACATTACAGTCTTGCAAATTGTACCTACTATTCCAGGCGCAGGATATGAAGGGCAGCCATATTGCAATTCGGTCAGTGCTAAGCACATGGAAGAAAGCATAAAAAATATGTTTTTATACACTTCAGAAACAAAATATGTCATTATACACACAATGATATTTATTTACTTTATATATTATGGAAATCCTGTATGTGAATACACAGTATTTATGCATAATAAACTTTAGTTTATTAATTGCCCTACTTCATGCATATTCATCATTTCATCACAATGACGCAAAACGGCAATGAGTACGGGAAGGCCAGCCATAACTTTTCGGAAACATATATTACGAGCTATTCGTTGTACCTAGACTTCGGAGTTTGTAGTTCAATATTCACATTTTCATACTTATTGCAGTTCGACAACATGATATAGACCCGATTCAATTCTCCACTGCACTTCAGATCAAACACACTCCAGTTAAATACACACTAAAAGGAAATCCAAAAGGTATGGCTATTGCATGACTAGTTAGAATGACTGCAAGTTTTGAAAAGCATGCAGGAGGGATTGGAGTATTGAGGCCCTTTTGATTATTTTTGCCAGAATTGTCCATTTACCCTGGGGAAACATAATGAGTGTCTTGACTGGAAAGATACGGAGCTCCTATTGGTTGGTTCCGAAGCTATTGAGAGAGCCTCGGATTGCTACACAGATGGTTCCAGGTATCAGAGCCCTTTGTGGGGGTGCTTTGTAACAGGATAGGTGATCTACAACCCAGAGACAAAAAAAAAACCCAAAAAAAAAAGGGGAAGCCTCTCAGGGGAATGCGCAGCATAAACAGCTGAAGTAGAAGTAGTCAAACAAGTTCTAGTACTACTGCTGCTGCTCAGACCTTTGAAAATATACACAGATAGTGAGTATATGTAGTTCAGGTCCTATACTCATCCCTTCCCATTTGGTTAAAGACAGGCTTGACTGCCAATAGTTAACCAGTCATCCACCAGGAAGTGCTGAGGGACAGTTTGATAAAAAAATAATGATCCTTCAACAATCAGCATGAATAAGGTCAAAGCACATACCAAAGATGAAGTGCAAAGTCAGGCCAAACAAGCAGTAGATTAGCTAGCAAAGGAGTGGGCACTTGGTTCTAAAGTAACATATCCAGTACAGAGTACTCCTTATGCCTGTTTTGGCTACGAGTGTACACCTCCCTTTGAACCAGCTTATCAGGCTGATTTTTATGGTTCATCTCTTGCAAGAGAGTATTACTGATCGTCTTGACATCTGCAAGAAGAGAAACTGCAAGCTGTTACGATAACTCATCCCCACTTGCTATTAAGTAAATATAGGGCTTCTTTGAGAATAAATCCTTCATTTATGCCAAAAGTGGTTTCAGAGTTTACATTAAGCCACATCATCCCTCTCCCTGTATTTCCAGAACCTACAAACCAGGGAGAAAGGAATCTTCATACTCTAGATGTGCATATGCAGCTCGGATATTATGTTGACAAAAATGAACCTTCAGGAAAGCGGTTTTATTTCCTCTGAAGGTAAGAAAAAAAGAGCAACCTTTGTCAAAACAGACTACTTCCAGATGGCTGTCTCAAGCTATTTGATTTTGATATTCCCACTATAGTAAGACACTTCAGGCAGGTTCAAGACTCATTCTATGACGGCCTTGGTTGCTTATGTGGCTTTTTAAAACGAAGAAGATCTTAGAAGAATTTTAGAGGCAGCTACTTGGTCCTCCATGCATACTTTACAAAGCATTACAAACTAGATTCCTTTTTCAGGTCAAGAACAAGCTTTGTTCCTGGTCACGTATCCTTCCTCCTCCCAAACTGTATAAGCTTTGGTATTCTATCCATACAGCTAAGATTACTGCAGGAGTTTTTATGAATGAACATAGTATAGTTGTGTAAGTAAATTTAACATGACAGTAAATGTTCAGATAAATCACTGCAGGAGTTGCCACTCCATCCATCCCTCCACCTCCTTTTTTCTGTTATGCTTATGCCAGGGTAAGAATTTGTGTGCACGTGTGTGTGTGTGTGCGTGTGTGTGTGTGTGTGTGTGTGTGTGTGTGTGTGTGTGTGTGTGTGTGTGTGTGTGTGTGTGTGTGTGTGTGTGTGTGTGTGTGTGTGTGTGTGTGTAAAGTGCCCTTTTGTGAACACCGATTCACCAAAGCACGGTGCAGAGGGGGGATAAGAAAATGTATCCTTTCCCCACCATAGTGCGATCTCGGAGTTGGTATATATTTGTAGTGGGACGGTAGAAGGCACAGGGTAGCTTGTCCCCTGCAAAAATGTGTTTTTAGTGTTTTTCTTTTTTTTCCCCCCAATTCGGTGAATTGGT
The DNA here is from genome assembly GCF_019279795.1 of Protopterus annectens. Lineage (NCBI taxonomy): Eukaryota > Metazoa > Chordata > Ceratodontiformes > Protopteridae > Protopterus > Protopterus annectens. The sequence continues at coordinate 627,557,450 of NC_056750.1, read as the reverse complement.
GTTCGTGAAAGTGCACTTTCGCTAAGGTAGGTGTGGCTTTCTGTTTTTTGAAACAGTGATTTTTTTGATAAACAGAAGCAGAGACACACACACACATATACATACATAAATATTATATATATATATATATATATATATATATATATATATATATATATATTTATATATATATATATATATATGTATGTATGTATCTATCTGTATATACTCTGGACCATAGTCTCCTCCCTTTTTTGGCTGGCAAGAAAATCTTCAAGCTTTTGGTGCCCAGGCTGATAATTTTCTTCACTTAGGAGCTCATGTAACCAGCATCCTGGGTGCATATGAAAGGACTACAGGACTTTGAAAGGCTGACTGGCTGTTATATCTTCGGCATGATGCAAATCCTACAGCTTAGGCTACTGCAGCAGTGATTTATGGTAAGTTTACTTAAGCAACTGTACTTTATCTGAGCTGAAGAAACAAGTATGGGTCAGGGGCAAAATTTGACACCTTTGTGAGGCCACTGAGGATCTTGATCCACAGCCAGTATCTTTATCTTAGAAAATAAGCCATTAAGGTCTGAAACATCATATTCTGCAAATTAAAAAAAATGTTAAAAAATTCTGTTAGGCCACCCAAAATTTTGCTGGTCTGATATTAAAATATTTATTGGACACTTTTATGACTGTACACACCATCTGCCATTTTTCAGTTAGAAAATTTGTTTTAAATTTGATGGCGAAGTGGCCATATACTTTCAGAAAACTTTTTTCTTAATTCCACTTACCTCCTTAGGAGTTTCCCTTCAATAATTCACCACCTTATAATCATTACATTCCAAAAAAATGTATCTCTGATTTATAGCTCAGTTCCTCATCCTATTCATTCCCTTTTTACTTAAGATATCTAACCTTGACTCTTCAGCTGAGTATCCTGTCTCTTAGTTATCTAAAAAAAAGATTCTACCGGTATTGTTTAACCCTAACATTTATTTATAATCTCTCTCTCTCTCTCTCTCTTTGATTGGAAAGTTTCCTTTATCATTCACTTTCCATTGCTGAGCATTACAGGTCACGGTCTAACATCACCTTTGGCAGCTTGGCAGCCTTCTATAAAAAGTCATTTATGAGCAGGTCATGGCCTTTATCAAAAAAATATACTCTGTCCCGCTCAAAAAATAATTTGCCGGCAAGTGCTTTACTTTGACCAAGAAGACAAAAAACAGATATTCATCCTCTTTCAACCTGGTTTTAGACCTAAGCTATAGCACGACCACTACCGTTTTGCAACGCACTGAAAAAATCTTCAGTGATTATGGACAAAGGCTTTGTAATTGAGGTTATTTTGTTGACCTTAGAAGAGCTTTTAACCTAGTTAACCAGTCTTCTGCTCTCAAACCTGGGTTTCTTATGTTGGCATGTTGAGTTCATTTATATCCTACCAGTTTAACAGACTTTTCAAGTACATTTGGCTCCATCTTTTCTACTTACATTGTCTACTCTGTGGTACCTTAAGGTTTCATTTTTGAGGCAATCCTCGTTTCTGTCTTCATGAACAGCCTCCTTGCAGACCTTCCTTCTCTCAGCATGCTTCTTTATGCAGATGACTATCATCTCATATTTTTGTATGTTTTTGGTGACTGAAAATATTCTTTGGCCTAGCCTACCTATCTGGTCAGCAAATTATATATCTACAGTCAAATTGTGACCCAGTCACCCAGCTGCCAGATATTCAACTAAGAAGGGTTAAGAATCAGGTCTCTCTTAACAGAGAGGGGTGGTAGAAGTTGAGATGATGTTTACTCATCGGTGATAGCAACGGAGGATGGCTCATTATATTGACAACATATTTTCTTAGTAGCCAGACATCGGCAGTCAGGCTTCTGTGTGTAATCTGCCCTGGAAGTTTAAAGTAATGGCATCATTAGAATATATTCTATTGAAAGCAGTGCGTATATTATGCAGAGAATTTCATATTTATCTACCATTTTTAGTCTTTTTTTCCTGCTAAATTGGAAGATTATTTGAAATTCTGTTTCATTCCAAGTCATAATCTCATTACAGTGTGGTTTGGAAAGTTCACCTTATTAGTTATTAAATCTGGCAGAATCTTTCTTAATGCAAATATCTGTGTAGCAGTAAATCATTAACATTTGGAGTTACTAAATGGCAAAGCTCATTAGTCCAGACAGTTTGTCTATGGCTGTTCTTGTTCCCTGGGAAGGTCAGTGCTGCTGTCATACTGGCAGTAATATTCAAAAATTGTTTGGTGATGTCTTGCTCCCATGTAAAGTAATGGTGGCCTACACCTACTTCATTTTTTTTCTTGTTGCTTTGGAATTGTTGGACTCTTTGGCATATTTTCTTTTTAGGCACGTGTGTTTCACTTGTTAGACTGTTGGATCACCTGTTATTTTCATCTGTGTAACCAGTGCCTAACATATTAATAAAGACCTTTAGATGCCTTTTCTTCTGGAGAGTATTTCTTCTTCTGAACAATTTAAATATTTTTGTGGGAGTCAAACAGCTCATAAAGATTTCCATTATTTGTGTTTTTATCTGTGACCATATAAGACTGATTCCTGTCAGTATTTTTAAGTTCAGCAAATGAACTACATTAAAGAGACTTTAATTTGTTTGATCTTATTTAACTGAGGGAAAGTTACAAAACTTGCAAAAACTTTGTAGTTCTGTGGAAAACTAGATCAAAAGCAGTTCTTCTCATTCTTTTGAATCTTGAATGGAAGAGAAAAAGGAAGAAGTCAACTGAAACATTTGTTGACAAAAGGAGACATTGACAGAAAAAAATTAGACCCTGGTCCTTCTGCATTTCAGATGAAGAAGTTACTGCAACTTCATTTTCTCCCACATTTGTATCACAAAAACATTCACTTAGGTGTCTAATATGGAATTGCTGACTAATTGTTATGTTTTATTTTATTTAAATTTGCTAACGTGTAGAGCACTGATATATACATGTGTGTTTGTGTGTATATACACACACACACACACACACACACACACACACACAGTGCAGGACCCTCTACAAATTTAAGAATATACATTGATCTTACCACAATATCTTGAGTACCATTCAGTACTGAAATAAGATACTGCAGTTGTCTTGCTTTATATTTCATAGAGGCTGTAGAAAATTAGACGCTAAAAAGAGTGTTCACTTCTGCCACTTTATCAGTAAGAGCTCTTAATTATTTATTTCATGTAATGTCGTGTCTGTGCAGTATCCTTTGTTAGTTACAGAAAAAATAATTGTTTGTCTTCATGGTAATGATGTAAAAGAGTAAAATAAAAAAAAAATACTTTAGCATTTGTATTATCAGAAGTCAGAGTGTGCTTATGATGCTATAGGTGCAGCTTCCAGAGATTCAGCCTCTGAAGTAGCTTTTACAAGATATGCCTGACTTAACAACTAGATATGAAAACTCAGCTTCTGGATGACCTTATATTAACTTACTCTTTTAAACATTCTTTTTTAGCAGCATTAGATTATCACTTTGCTGAAGTCTTAGGAAAAAAGTACTGTATTTCATATCTTTTTTTTTAAACCGCAGTTTATTGCTGTTTAAGTACTTACATTTAGCAATTCTAACAATTTTTATCTTGTACTGTGTCAGTTGTATCCTATGTACTACTATTATGTATGTATTTTGCATTCTGTGTAATACTATTATGTGTTTTTACTCTGTATTTACTTTGATTTTCTGTATTATTCTGGAGCTTTTCTCCCCAGGACTCCATTGAAAACGGGATCTTCATGGCCCAATGGACTATCCTGGCAAACAAACTGCAAATAAATAAAATAAAGAAAATTTACAGTATTTACAAATCCATAATTACTTGTTTAGTAATAGTTTAATATACACATTGCTATAGTCATTCAGTTTAACAGATGCCATTGTTGCACTGTGATGCAGTTTCTTTGTATCTTTATCTGCATGACTGTCTGCATTCCTGATCTTTAAAACATTCCTTGCTGCTTAGGAGAACATATCATTAAACAGCTACAGATGCTTCTGATTTAACAAGCAGTTCTTCTGGTGGTGAAGGTGGAATATGTCAGTTATTCAGTTAAATTCTTCTAAAACCACATCATTTCTCAATAGCTCTTATTTTTTTATTGTATGTTCGTCACATTTTGTGCCAGCACACACCATCAGCTCTAATTTTCTTACTTTCTTGTTATTGCTAACTGTGTTTTCTTGCTCATGAATATAGTACTCCCTAATAGTAGCTCTCCCAAAATACACTTAAACAATCCACAACTGCAAAAATCACCCTCATTCAACAAACAGGCAATTTTGTTCATTACATTGTCTTAAATAATGTATTGACTTCCGCGGTAGTGCAGCGGTGGTGTTGTTGCCTCACAGCAAGAGGTTCTCCCGTTCGATTCTCGCCTTGGGTTGGGAGTGCCTTCTGTGTGGAGTCTGCATGTCCTCCCCGCTGTCGAGTGGGTGTTTGAAAGACATGCGTTGAATGGGCGTGCCTTCGTTGAAGGTTGGGCGTTGGGCTGGCAACTCGACACCATAAAAACCAACTGCCAATCATTAGTGGACCGGAGTTAAGCTGTGGCTACCCCTAACCGGGAAAAGCCAAAAGACAAACAACAACATTGTCTTAAACAATGTGTTGATAAAAACTCCATTTACCCTCCCAATATCACTGCTGTCTGTAGTCCAAGATATTTATAAGCAGCATATTTGCTAATAAGTAGTGACCAAACCATGCATTTCTTAACTTTCCAAACACCTGTATTTAGTACAGTACCCAGTCTTAGACCAAGTCACTTAACTCTTCCATCCAGAGACTTGACCAGCAAGAGAGACGGTAGTCTATCATAATTTCTTTTATCATAGATATTTCTTAAAACATCCAAAATAACCAGTTGGCATAATGGCTAAGGTCTTCACCTTCTATGCACAAGGTATAAGATTCAATCCTGACCTCTGGCCCGAGGCTGTATGGAGTTTGCATGTTCTGCCTGTGTCTCTGTGAGGTTCCTTCCACTTCCCAAAAACATGTTGAGTGTTTCCTTCTCAAAATTTTGCCTAAAATGGAGTCATGGGCAACAAATATTGGAGGAAGAGTTGTATAGGCTAAACACTTTGGGCATCAACTATGGTATCGTCATAATAGGAGAACACAGATCACTAACTGCACACTGTATAAAACTTAACTGTAGATGATTTGGTCTTGTTGAATAATGTTGCCAAAAATGTGCATGGGTATTTCCCAGTGATAAGTGGGTTGAGGACCTGACCTACTCTGACATGCCCAAGGGCCCCATGCTATGGGGGGGTGTATGTTCCCACCATAAAGCCTAGCTGCATCTGTGTCAGTAAGCTGCTGGGTGGTGTCCAGTTGCCCATTTGGGTTGCACGGGTAAGAATTACTACATTCAGTGTAGGTTGACCGACAGCTTGGAAGTGGGTGACATAATGGTAAGGAGGAGGCTGGGCATCCTATGTATTCAGTAGACAAGATGGAAGGGCAATGCAGCAAAGACACTTGGTTTTGGATCCAGAGTCTACTACTCAGGAGGAGGACAGGTTGGAAGGAGTGTGGAAGTTGTGGTGAGGGAGAGGCGTCAGAAGATAGTGAGGGATGTCATCAGAATTAGTGACAGACTCATGGCAGTATGACCCCAGTGTAATGATAGGACTGTGTCCATAATCTCAGCCTATGCCCCACATCAGGGTTGTGATAGTGAGGGAAGGAGTGGATTCAGACAGCAGTTGCAGGACCTGTTAGATAAAGCAGGAGAACAGGAATTAGTCTTAACAATGAGTGACATAAACAGACACGCTGGGACAGACAGAACATAATATGAGGACTGCCTGTGTTCACAGGATGGGGCAACATGAATAAAAAAGGAGAGGCCATTCTTATATTTTATCTGGCAAATGTCTTGATGGTGATCAGTACATATTTCAGCAACTGAAATGGTCACAAGATCACAGATAGGAGTTGTCAACAAGCAGCTCAGGTAGACTTCCTGCTTCTAAGGAAAAGGCACTGGTGTTGAATCCGTGATTGGAAAGCCATCCTCAGTAAAACAGCTGGCCCACAGCATAAGCCACTCGTTGCCTTAATCATCTGCAAGCAGTAGTTAGAGAAGGCTATGACGGCAGCAGACTTAGGCCTGACAGTCTGGAAGTTGACTAAGAGAAAGAGATGTTCTTTGTGTTTTACTATTGCAGACCTGACTTGGGAGATTTCCTGTTATGAAAGCCCTTGGCTGGCTCAACTACCAGAGAAATAATCCTCCTTCTGGGCCAGCAGTGGGGGTCTTAAAGAGATGTTTATGCCCAGTACTATATAAAACCTGTCTGTTTTTTGATGGGCTGGAGGGAGGGAACCTGGAATCAAAGGGGAATCCAAGAAAACATAATCTACAACCTCTAAAACTGCAGGGATGGCAACAGGCTTGTGCTCTAACAGGTCAATGAATTCCCTAATCCTCTTCTTGCATTGCAGGTAGTCTTGGGCTTCCTGCAGGAAATGCTCCCTCATGGCATGAAGGGCTTCCCCCCAAAGGAAATGTCCTGGGGGGGGATAGTGAGCAGAAGCCAGGTTTTCCTCAGAATCTGACTCTTCAAAGGATGTCAGGGAGTTCCTTCATCAAAAACAGAATCTTTTTGGTCAGAATATTCAGCTGATTCAGAAGAATCAGAAAGGACTTCTGGAGTAGGGTCCCTTTTCCCTTGGGGAGACTCAACAGGGGATTGCCTAGATATGACCAGGGAAATTAAATATTTAGCTAGCCTAACTAAATCCTGCTTATAACCCTGTGTGTGGGTACCAGAAGACCTAGGGATAGACATAGAGGAAGTACCTTTCTTTGGGGTAGCTCTCGGTTTTGGCCTAGGTACGTCCACAATTCTGATGCCAGTGTCTCAGGAGAATGTGCAGCTGGCGTTAGCTAATGCCGACTGAAAAACAAAGTCCTAAGACTTGTTTGGAAGTTGAGGCACCTGACGGCATGTGTCAGACTCCAGACGGGGTTCGATAGAGGCCTGCATCACCACCTCAGTCGTGGAAAGGGGCTGTAAAAGTACCTTCCCTTCTTCAGCTATCACAAGCATGGGAGGACTAACTGATGGGAGAGTGACTGTCATCAGAGGCCTTAAGCCTGGGGTGTTTTTTTTAATCCCTTTTGTAATTAGGGAGCTCAACCTTGGATTGACTGGAAAACACCATCAGACACTGAGAACCTGATGCATCACTAAGGTACCTAGCTAAGATCTCAGCCCTATGCTTAAAAGTCCTAGAGTTGAAATGAGCACAGAAATGGCAGTTAGGCACATCGTGATCTGGGCCTAAACAAGTGACAAAAAAAGAATGGAAGCCTCTGTGCTGAATCTGCTTACCACAGCAGAGACAATTACTGACCTTCTCTGACATGAGTCAGAAAATGAAGTGTACCCCAACAGGGTACTTAGCTTTCAGATGACTTCTTTCTGGTGTAGACCGACTGACACACTGAACTGGACCACTGCTTTGGGCTTTGACAGCAAAAAAGACTGAAATCATGACGTTCGCTGGTTCCCTATATACCCAAGCATACTGACGTTGGTCAGGGCATCCACAGCTGTTGGCGGAGGGAAATTTTTTCTCTGGTAGTCGAGCCGGCCTAGGTGTTTCGCGTTGGGAAATCTCCCAAGTCAAAACTGCAACAGCGAATATGCTTGAACATCTACATTTATGGTAAGTGTACACAACTGTACTTTCAAGGAATTACTTAGGGCTGCAGCACCTCAGAAAGATTAAAATAGGTGGAGCAGGAAGAAGATTAAAATAGGTGGAGCTGAAGAAGAATGGCAGCGTGTCAAAACAGCATGTGTGAGGTCTGTAGAACAGATATATGTCTGAGCCAGGTGTGGAAATAAGGTGCATAAGAAAAGCTGACTGTGAAATGCAGAAGTCCAGGAAGACATCAAAAGAAAGGATGAGTGCAGGAAAAGCTGGGAAATAGAAAATATGGACCAGGCTGAGGAGGAATACTGGTTGGGTAACAAAGAGTATGAGAGAGGAGTTGGAGAAGCAAAAAACAAGGCTTCAGAGGAGCTCTATTAGCTTCTGGAAAGTGTCTTGGTAGATGACAAATTAACTCTGTCAGGTTGCAAGGTGAAGACAAAAAAATAAAGAATATAGTCAAATACCCTTTGTAAAGGGGTTCCTATCAGTTCATCGAAACCTTAGCAGTTCAAACACCATATGTTCAAAATGTGAAGTTCAAAAACTGATCATCGCGAAGCCATGGAACATCAAATTCTTTCCCAGGAAAATAATTTGGTGGGCTGTTTCTGCAGCTTCACTATTCCCTCCACTGTGTTGCGAAGATTACGGACCGGGTTAAGGTAAGTGTGCGAACAGACCGGGTTAAGGTGAGTGTGTGATAGTTATAGACCTTAGGCTTAGGGATCGGATAAGGTGAGTGTGCGATAGTTATGGACCTAAGGGTTAGGGAGTGGGTAAGGTGAGTGTGCGATAGTTACGGACCTTAGGGTTTGGGTTAAGATAAGTTGATAGTAGTGTATGTACGGTTTAGTGTATGGTTAGAAGTAGGGTTTTGTGAAGTGTATATGTGTGGATTTTTTATTTTGGTGTGCTTGTGTTGTGTGTGTGTTTTATTGGGATGGGGATTTTTTTTCACTGGGAAAAAAAATCGCTGTTCTAAGCCATCAATGGTTTTGCACTATGAGGTTAGACGTTTGAACATATGGTGTTTGAACTTCTGCCGTTTCATCAAAGTGATATAGACCCTTTGTAAGGAATGCCAGTAACAGTCTGCTCTTTAGTTGATATGACGTCAAATGAAGATCCCACAGAAGCTCTACCACCTCAGACACAGCCTATGATGAAATGAGAAGGAGCCCACCATAGAAGAAGTAAGAGCTACACTAAGGACAAAGAAATCATGGAAAGCAGTAGGCTCAGATGAGGTCACAGCAGATATGATTAAGATGTTGGGTGAGATAGGGGAGAAGTAGCTCCTGAGAGTATTCATAGCAGTACTGAGAGAAAGGAGTATTCCAGATGACTGAAGAATAAGCATGCTAGCGGTATGTGCAAGAACAAAGGGTACATCCACAACTGTGGCAGTACAGGGGTATCAAGTGGGTCAGTGGGGAAAACTCAACAAAGTTGCTGTATGCAGATGGTAGGCATTGTAGGCAGACTCTGAACAAGAACTTCAGCAAAGGATATGAGTGGAATGCATAACTGAAGGCACATGGATGAAACTGAGCACAGATAAGACCATTGTAATGGCAATAAATAGGGAAATCAGAAGAAGCTGAGAATTGAGGTAGAAGGGAATGTAGTGTAACTGTTTAACAGCTTCAGGTGTCTGGGAGGGGTATTTGAGGAGAAGGCAAGTCTGAATGAGGAGGTCAAAGCTAGAGTCAAAAGGACTGCAGACAACTGGCATTGGATATCAGGGGTATTGTATGACAGAAAAATGTCAACGAAGCTGAATAGTAAGATGTACTTAACAGCTATGTGACCAGTAATACTGTATGGTACAGAAACCTGGGCAGTAAAGACACAAGATGAGGAAGATAGAGGTAAATGAGATTAGTTGCCTGAGATAGGGTGGTAGGATGCACACATATGTAGAAATGAGGACATAAGAGCAGACGTCATAGTAGCTTCTTCTCAAAGACAGAGAGAACAGATTTTTGTGGTTTGGGGACATATGCAGAAAAGCAGAAGACATCTGGTGAAGACAATTTGGGACAAACAGGAAGTAGGCAAGAGAAAACAAAGGGTATCCAGCAAAGAGATTGATGAACTAAGTGAGAGAAGATCTGTGACAGTAAAGCATGACTTTTGCAGAAGGTGGGAGAGTGGCATTGAATCAAGAGAGAGAGAGTGATGTCAGCAATTGACATGACACCGTGATCCTATGTAGAAAATGGGGTAAAAAGGTGATTGATGATGTTGATCCAAAATAACCACCCTGCCCAGTCAAATAACCTATTGTCAGCACAACTGGGATCCACTTCTGATGATCAAATTTCCGAAATCTCGAAACACATTTGATCGAGACCATATGTTCGAGATTTCAGAAACTCGACCATCAGAAATTAAAACATAAATTAAAAAAAACAAATTTAAATGTGTTTTTGCAGGGGGGCAAGCCCCCCTGCACCACCCACACACCCTACTTAAATAGACTAACTCCGAGATCGCGCTACAGTGGGGAAAAGGGAAATCTCCCATTCCGCGCTTCAGCAGACACTGCGGAACGAGAGATTTCCCTGTTCCCCGATGTAGCGCAATCTCGGAGTTAGTATATTTAAGTTGCAGGAGTGCAGAGAACTTCCCCCTACAGTATCCCTCACCCAAAATAGTTGCACACACTATTAACCCCCCCCCCTTCAGTTGTTCGAGTTTCTAAAACTCGATCATATGGTCTCCACCATATGAGTTTTGAGATTTCGATCAGCTGAAGTGGACCCCACAAGTGGTATACAAGTTTCACATCATACATCTACCACATTCATTTTATAGTCAAAGGCCATATACTTTGATGTGCCTTCCAAGATGTACCAAATTCTAATCATGAGCAATTAACTTTAAAAAAAGCTTGTAAAAGGACACCACTGCTTCACTTAAACTTGTCTGTCCCATGAACATATAAATTAGTTAACCATTTTCAGCAGATACTTGTCAGGTTACTAGCTGCTTAGCATACCTGTATGCAACTTTTATCCGTCAGTTTTAGACCACAGTTGAGGCAACTCACTATAAACTATTTCATACATATTGCTCCCTTAGACATATGTAACCTAATTTACTAATGCTAAGTAATCTTCTCTGTGCATGTAATTAAAAAGAGGTTTAGTTATATTGTTTTATTGTATGTCTGCACAGTTTACTCCAAATAGAAAACACTAGCTAAAAAAACTTAATATCAAATTATTAGTGTTGTTTACTTCTTGGAAATTTTACATTGTTATATAAAATCGATTTTCTTGTAAATTTGGATTTCCCATGGAGCTCTGCATGTTCTGCTGTAATTATTGACCAAAAAGAGATCCTTTCCAAACACTTGTGAGTGCAGGTGTTTGCAGGATAGTATTAACATAACACTAATAACAGAGTTTTCACAATGCAAAGTATTACTTCATTAAGGGCTTCTATCGTACTAAGTACAGATGCCTGTAACACGTTTGTTACTTCAGCCTAGTAACATGCAGTCATTTGATTAGTACTTCATTGGAACTGCAGTTCAGTGTGAATGTTAACATTTTCATATGTCTAATACTTTACCATATTAAAAAAAAAAACAGTTTAGATAACATTTCTTCCTTATCAAATCTGCATTAAAAGAGTTATTTTGTATTATAAGCCATTGTCATAGGACTTATAAAAAGTTCAAGACTAGCGAGTCTTGTGACCGTTATGCCTTTCTAATTACCACCCTAGACTGTACCTCCCCTGTCAAGGAGGACTGGCCAGTCAAGTCTGGGGTGAGTTTTTAAATTTCCAAATAATTAACCCAATGTCCTGTTTGAATATAGTGTATAACATTGGTTTATCTGGAAAACTGTTCCAGAGCTGAGGGTGATGCTGATTAAGGAATCTGTTTCTCCACCTTGTTTTGTTGACCTACTGAAGCAGGTTTTGATCCCTTGTTCTAATATTTGTGGGACTGGTTTGATTTGTGATGATACATGATCCTAGACTACTGGGTCAGTGATTAATTGGAAGGCACGGCACAGGTCTCCTCTGAGAAACATAAGCCACAGAAAAAAAGGACAGTGCTTCTATTCTTTCCCAATAGGTTTGAGGTTCTTAAGCTTGTGACCCTCTTTGATGTTCATGATATTGATCATTGATGCAGTAGCCTTAGCTATATGGGTTATATCCTGCCAAGGATGTAACAGCCGGGCAGCTTCCAATGCTTCAGGACATGATGTTAATTGTGTTCCACTGTTGCAGTCCTAACTAATAAGTTATCGCTCCCGGTAGCCCTCGATCGGCCAGAATACCAAAGGTAAGTAAATATGACATTGGCTGTCGTCGGTTGTAAAGGACATCAGGATGTCCGATACAAAAGGAGGCAGCTGACATCACTTCCTCAGTCTTCCTTGCCACAGAGCCCAAAGCAGAAGCATTTCTTGCACGAGTGCCGGTCGGCAGTTTACCTTTTTTGTTTCCGACTACAAAGTTGAAGTCGCCTACAGCTAAGTATCCCATTGGGGATCCTCTTTTCTTGCCTTAATGAATGTCAGAAAAGGTTAATAATTGTCGTACCTGTGGAAAGTAGATTCCCCATAGAGATTTTCATTCCCATTGTATTATTTGTTTAGGCCTTGACCACGACATTCCTAATTGTGATCTCTTTGCCTCCTTTAATCTGCGTACTATTCGCCGTCGGGCTAAGCTTTTAGCTAAACATTTTGGAGTTTGGCCTAAGTTTGTCTGTATGGCATCCGCTGGAATTCAGGCTTCGGATTTACCCAAGAAACGTAAGGATAAGGACCACGACAGGTTTCAGAAGGTTAAGTTCTTGGATGATGTTAGGATGGTTGTCAGTCATGCGGTAGCCAGTGAGGCGCCTTTGCAGCCCCTGCAGTCCGCGGATTTGCAACCGCAGGCCTCGGTTGAGAGCATTTCAGAGTCCCCCAGACCTCCGGCCTCCATTTTGCCTTCTGACCTTTCGCCTGTCACCTTTTCAGCTGGATCTGGAGCTGCTAAGCTGACGCCGGTGTCCGAGGCCTCCATTCTTCGTTCAGACAGAAGCTTATACCGATGACCTCTGCTGCAACTTCAGCAGTTGCCAGGCCTCCCGAGTCCTTCAGACTTGTAGGTAAATCTTCCAGTTGTAAGCCTGTGAAAAAGCAGGCTCCAGTTTCTTCTTGTTCCCCTCAATCCCAAATGGGTAAAATGGCTAATTACCTTTTGACTCTTGTTAGGGGTTCACAGCCTCCTCCTTCTAAAAGGAGTAGGGATGTTTCTCCTGAGGCTTTGTCTTTTTCCTGGTTCTGATTCTTCTAGCATTTCTGCTGATGAAGAGGAGGTTTCTCACGCTTTTTCTTCTTTTTGAGGATTCAGATGCAGAGGATCGATTCCATCCCTTCTGCTTCTCCCCCAGAGGATTTGTCATTTGGTGATACTTTGAATACTCTCAGGGTGCATTTTAAATGGGAAAGTCAGGATTATCCCCAGTCTAAGAAAAGGATTAGGGAGTTGATGGATTTACCTCAGCATAAGCCTCTGGCTATTCCCCCAGTGTTGGAAGTGGTTGATGATGTTTTTCTGGAAAATTCCTCGACTCCAAATTTGGGTCCTCCTGCATCCAGGAAACCTGACAGGCACTATAGAGTCCCTGATTCTCATCTGTTTCGTTTCAGGAACCCATTGGCTGATCCTGAGGTTATTTCTCAAGGCCCTAAAGGAGTTAAGGCCACTGTTACCAAAAATCCTGTTCCTTTTGACAGGGAATCTAGGATCCTAAATAGGTGGGGTAAAAAAGTTTATACCTCTGCCACCCTTGCTATTAGGTCTGCTAATTGTCTTTTTCATATGCTGAAGTACCAGCAGCACACCTTAGAGGCTATTAAGTCTAGGACTATTCTCATAGCTCTGGGCTGGCCCAGACAGCATTGGTATCCACTGCTTCGCAGTCTCTCCAAATTTCCTCCTTGGCATCTTCCTCTGAAGCCAAATCTTTTGGTTCAGGGAGGGGAAACATTCTACATCCTCATCTTCAGTCTCTCCATTTGGCAGCATGGCTCTTTGTATAAATCAATCCATTTCTTCTTCCCTTTCCCAGCAGGTGGTTAACGTACTTTGGGAGGACAGGATGCCTAGCACTAGGATGTCCTACGCTCGCAAATGGGAAAGATTCTCTCATTGGATGCAAGCTAGAGGGGAATCTTTTTCTCAGCCTACTCTTCCTCTGATCCTGGAATACTTGGCTGATTTGCTTCAGGGTGGTCTTTCTTTTTCCTCTATCAAGATCCATGCTTCAGCCATTTCTGCTCATTGTTCTTTTGAACAACCCATTTTATCTCATCCCCTGATGAAAATGTTTCTCAGAGGTGCTTGCAACTTAAAACCTCCCAGAAGGGCACCTACTCCAGCCTGGGATCTTAATTTTGTTCTAGAGAAACTCAGTCTTCCTCCTTTTGAGCCAGCTGCCACTGGAGATTTAAAGTTTATCTCTTGGAAGACTGCATTCCTCTTGGCTATAACTTCAGCAAGGAGGGTTTCAGAGCTGCAAGCTTTGATGGCTGTGGAGCCTTTTCTTATTTTCCATGCAGATAGGGTCTCTCTGAGAACCAACCCCTCCTTTATGCCTAAGGTAGTCCCTAGCCTGACTCTTAATCAGTCCATACAACTTCCTACCTTCTTTCCTAATCCTCGAAATAGATGTGAAAGGATCCTACATTTTCTTGATGTGCACAGACAGCTCAGGTTTTAACTGGACAGGACTAAAGACCTTTGGCAATCAGCACAATTATTGGTCAGTTTTGCCCCTGGAGCCCAGGGCAAGGCTATTTCTAAGCAAACCATTTCTAAATGGATTGCACATTGCATTACTTTTTGTTATTCCTTTCATGGCAAGGTTCTTCCTCAAGGGGTTAGGACCTGCTCAACTAGAGAAGCTTCCACTTCTGCAGCCTTTTTAAGGGGTGTCCCTATCAAAGACATTTTGGAGGCTGCCACATGGTCTTCTGTTCACACTTTCACAAAGCATTATAATTTGCCTTTGCTTTCTAGAGTCAGGGCAGGGTTGTCCACTGCTGTTCTGTAGGGCATTATTTCCAGTTCTTGATTCTGTTGGTTCCTCCTCCCTTTGCTCTGGGCTTTGGTAATCAACCCATTAGTGAGGACTGCAACAGTGAAACACGATGAACATAGTGCAGTTGTGTACACTTACCATAAATGTAGCTGTTTGAGTGTATTCACTGTTGCAATCCTGGTTTCCCTCCCTCCTTCCCCCTTTTTGGTCCTCTCCTGTTCTCTTTTCCTAAGGTACAGGCTAAATTTGGTATTATTTGCCAAAGTTGCTTTTGGTTTAAGCCTTGCTTCTGACTTTTATGGCAAGAAAGACTGATGAAGTCACGTCTGCTGCCTCATTTTGTATCGGATGTCCTGACGTCCTTTAGAACCAACAGCTGATGTCATATTTACTTACCTTTGGTATTCTGGCCGATCGAGTGCTACCGGGAGCCGGATAACCCATTAGTTAGAACTGCAACAGTGAATACACCTGAACATCTACATTTATGTTAAGTGTACACAACTGTACTTTCCACACTCCCAAACTGTCAGACCACTCAAGCTGAGCTGAGTAAAAGGCAAGTTTGAAGCCCTTCAGAGTTTTACTGCCATTGAGGAGTACACTCCTCTGAGGCTGTCAAGGAGAACAACATTTGGTTGTGCTTTCCTTTATAGGGAAGATAAGTTCCCTTTGGTGAAAAACTTTCCATTTTCTTAATTTTGTTGTTTTATTACTTTCCTCTTCAGGAAAGTTATTTTAAAACTAGGAATGTTGTCTTTTAATGGACTGTCTCGAGACTGTAATGTACTGTTAAACTGAGTGCTTGTTTTTCCTGTCAGTTTAACAGTGGCGGAAAGTAACTGAAAACATTTTTTTCTATGGAGAAATTGTGCTCATTTTACTTTTTGTCAGGATGGCATAGTGTTTTAAAGAGATTTTTTATGTAGATTCTGTGAAAAAAGTAAGTTTTGTGGACTGGTAATGTTTACCAGCATTTACTGCTTGTCTTCCCCTGGAAAGGGGCACCATTTTTGGCTTGACCATGAAGCAGACTACTGATCCCACAGTCGGTCCTGCTTTCAGCCACAAAAAGAAAAAAATTAAGCATACAGCCTTTGCCATCACAGCAGGCTAGCAAATTGCTTCAGCCACAAGTGTATGACTCCGGTATGGCTATTTATTGTACCACACATCTTTTACCCGGATCCCTCCAATGTAGCACCTACAGCCACTATAGACTGGGGGTTAGCCATGTCTTGTGTGGCTGTTGGGGTCTTCTCACTGGGCAAGAGAAAGAGAAGAGAGACTCTTGTTGGTCCTGGAAGAGGGAACAGGGAAGGTTTCCTTGTGGTGTCAGAATGTTCCCATCCATAATTTATGTAATGTTGCTTAAGTTATATAATGTATAGCAATATATGTGAAGTAAAACATTAATGTTTTATAGTGTTATTACTTTTATATGAATGTAAATTTGTCTATGTCACAAGTGATAATTCAGTAAAGGTGTTTGGGAAGAAAAAAAAGATTGCTGTGCCCATCTGCCGTCAGTAACACATTTGGCCCTATTTTTCTTGCTAAAAAGAAATGGAAAACCAAGCATGTATTTACCCTTCTTCAATTTTCTTTGGATAGGAGTTGTTCTCTGGGTCTGGCTCAGTGTTTTATTCAGGCTATTATTCCTTCTTGTAAAGTAATTTCTGGTAAAATAAAGAGGGATTCCTCTTCTCTGAAGAGATTCAAGATTGTGAATCTTAACAGAAAGATGAAGGGATGGATACAGGGTTTTTTTTCTCAGATTTCTGATTCCGCCTCTGGGAGTTTTCTCTTGAGGCTATTGCTAGAATGTGCCAGTGTTTCGGTCAGAGAACACTGAGGTTTCTCAGTCCCTCAGAAAATACTGTGAGTTGTTACAGAAGGATTTTCCAGAACCTATATCCATTAGTCCTGCTCTATCTGCTTTAGAGAATGTATATTACTGCCTGCAGTTGTCCTGATAGTCAGCTAGTTGCCTCTAAATAGGCAAACAGGATATATAATGCTCCACAGTCTTTTACATTTTTATACACTATTTCCAAACCTGACCCAACAACTGTAGCTTTAGTTGATCCCACTGCTGCTAAGCACTTGGTGATTTCCAATCCTATTTTTTCTAATTGCATAGGAAAATTATTGATAGGTATTGGGGGGGAGGGGCATGTTCTTTTGCTACTTTGATTTTCCAAGTTTTGAATTGTCAGGCTCATATGTTAAAAGTTGTTCTGTCAAATTGTGAAAGTATGAGGAATGTTTTATCTGCAGTTTCTTCTTTTGAGAAAAATGTTGCTTTAAATAACGTAGTTTCTTCTATTTAACAGGTCACTACTTATTGTTTAAGTGTGGGTATGACACTGTTGATACTTCTTCCGTGGCTTCATTCCACTACATTTTGCATGCAGATTTATCTGCTTATTGCATTCTGTATTTGCTATCAGAATTGTTTGTTCCTGCTCCATTATACAGAGAAGAAAGGCCATGACTTTGACCCAGACAGCCTGAGATCAACCAGTGATCTAGGAAGGTGTAAATGAATGCCTGACATCAGCTCACTCATCCTGGGTTTAAGGAGGTGATCCAGACCATTGCATTGCCAGCACCTACTGGAAATAAAGGTGTATGGAATGCAGTAGATAGTATAAGAACATATGCCTGGACCTGCCAGATTGTAGGTAGCCATCAAAGTATGAATGCAGAAGTGTGTTCATGAATGGCAGGATATAACAAGATCCATCTTGGTGTGAGCACACCTCAACCACCAAAAGGGAAAGGTTATGGTCCGAATGTAGAAATCTTAGACCTGACACAGATAATAGCACCTCTTAATGCTCCACTCTCACCCTCATCCCACCTAAACCCTGGGCTTTTAGAGGGAATAAATGAGCCAGTTGGCTGATCAATGAATAACCTATGTTTTAACCTAGTTGGTTACCAGGTAGGCCTAGTGGACAGAACTATATTTTTTTCATGTGTGGCGCAGGAGCACTGCCTAGTTAAGTGACTTGCCTAGAGTTGCATAGTGGGCAATTAAAGGTAGAAAGAATCAAACCTTGTATACTTTACACAAGAAGCAGCTCATTAACAGCTCAGAGTGTTGGTCTTCTAGGCTAATTGCAAAGGAGGTTTAGTGTTCTGGCAGGTACAAGGAGAAAAATATGTGACAAAAATGTTCTTTTACCACAGTTAAATACCACTGATTTGGGACAGTGTGGCATAGATGAGACAACTGTATGCACATAGCCCAATTTTCTGATCACCAGATGGAGCCATTTGAGAACTCTGTGCAAATTGTTAAGCTAATCTGGCCACTGGGTAGAACTGTTGGGTCAAAAGCTACTGATGTGACTATAAAATGCTGGATCATTTTTCAAACAGTGTCTCCTGAATTGAATTCACCTAATGTTCTTGGATGGTTTGATTGTGATACAATGATTGTGGTTAATAAATTTACAGTGCAGAAGTAATTAAAGCATTTCTATAGGTACAGTCACAGGAATATCTTAAATGCTTTGCAGAGCTGTAGCAATGATTTATTTGTTTAGTTAAGTAAATGCTTAGCGTAAGCATGAGTAAAATTAAATAGTACAAGTAGACAGTGAGTAACAGCAAATAAAATATTTTCAGAAGGTAGTATAGATAATCAGAACTTACAATGATCCAATTCAGCAATATGAAAATTGATGTATATAGATTGTGCTTAGCTGTTTGCAGGCTTGGGCAGGTTGCTAGGTGAATAACTTATGAAATAAAACATGATGCTGTGCCAGTGATGCATGTTCCAAAGAAGGAACTAACCTCTCTCTCTCTTTCTCTCTGTAGGAGAAGAGAGTACGAATCATAGCATACAAACAGCTTAGGTGCCTTAAGATGCAGTCAGTGGTAACATACCTGGTAATTTAGTATGGTGATTATTGTAATGGAAGGCAAGATTTGCATTTATGTTGGTCCAACTGAGCACATTTAGAAGAATGTATACCATATGATATGCAGCTCATGAAATGAGCTGGCTAATGGCATGCTACAATTTCTTTATATTCCTGTCTGTGTCATGGAGCAGGAGCAAACAGATGTGTTCTATGCCATGTTTTGTTTTATAAAAGTAAACAAGTCAAACATGATGTAATGTGTTGTCAGTTTCATAAGCTTTATTTTTAGACTTAACATTAATACAGAAAAGTAGATCACAGTATATATAAAGCGATCCTCTGAACTAAACTAAAGATGCCTATCTTTTTAATGTACCAAAATGTTGTATCCTTTAGGTATTAGTTTTCAGTTTTATACCATTAATAAGAAATGTACTAGGATAGACAGATGAATTGTACAGTTTTAGAAGTTTGTTGCATATAATTTGCAAACTACCCTGTGTCAAACTCGTACCCCACTTAATACAGATTGCGTTATGATTACTTGAGCAGAGTTTGATAAAAGAAGCAATTTAGTGGTTCCAAACCAATAAAACAAAACTCTTTGCAGTTCTCAGAAAAGACAAAACATTGAGACCTTTGCTAGATTTATTTTTATTTTTATTTATTTGTATATATTTGTTAACTGGGATATTGCAGTGAATCAACTTGGATTTGTTTGATTTGGCTTAAGAACACTGTGTAGTTAGATGATTTGCTCAGTCACACAGCTGGGCAAATGGAGGCTAAGATAATCAAATTATGCGCTAAAGGAAGCAGCCTGCTAATAGACATTAGCCTTAATACTCTGTACAAATTGCCAGATACACAGATTTTTTCCCAGTCTGAATAAGTTAAGAAAAACATTGAGGGTGGTAACTCTGAAGAAAGTTCTTCCTTTTATGCAATGTTATAGTTTACAAAGATATTGAATGTTAATGCCTCATTTTCACTGCTTTTGCAGACCACCTTAGAAAAAAAAAATTGAGATGCCAAATTTCAGATTTTCACTTCCAGTTTTCAACTCTCCCATCTGGACTATTAACCCCTCCAATAATATTTACAAAATGTTTAACTCCAGGGTCTGTACATTTTAGGAAAAAAGATGGACTGTTTTACATATGCAAAACTGCACATGAGAAACCCTCAATGGATGTTGAAGATGTCTAAAATCCAGTTCCAGAGTCTCTGTACACATGAGAAAGAATATTCTTTGTTGGCAGAACCCCATACTGCTTGTCTCTAGTAAAGTCATTTTTCCTTAACCTTCCCTTCTCCCACAGTATTGAACAATACATTCCCCAATTATACATTGAAAACCCACTAAAAATCTCTGCATACAAAGCTGCTGATCCCAACGGAAAGAATCCTGTCACATAAGGATAAAGGATATTGGCAGTAAGGCAATTGCAAGAAGAGACTTTGCATGACAGGTTTCAGCCAGGCCTTAGTCAAATTGGCACAGGCATGTGGTGCATCAGCATATAGGGAAGGACAAGATATTGTCAACATTGCAGAGAAGCTGTATTAAATGAGTGATACTGAGAAATATCTACTGTTTACCATGGCAGTTAACAATGCAACACAGCTTTAACCTGCTATGAGTCTGTCTTCCAGGAGCGCAAGGTATTTAAGTACATTTCCTCAGTCAAATGTCCTTAGCTCATGAATAGCAGCTGGGCCAGTCCTTCATTAGATTGTGGATCTTTGTGACATGCCAGAAGATAATCTCTTTGCCACTCATCTGAATGTAGAAGTTCTTGAAGTTCTCTGTTTCATCACTCAGGCAATTTTTAAGTGGGATTCCTTCTCATTTCCTTGCAATCAGAGTGTTGCATTCCTTCTTTCCAGTTCAACTTATTTTGAACATCCTCCTGAATGCAAAACTAAAACAGCACAAGAATCATTTTTGTTATCCATGTTTGAGAAAGACAGAATTGCCCTTCTCTGATTATGCAACTCTGTATCCAGCCATCTATTTTGCTCCCTCTCTACAGGACATTATCTCAGCAGTACTGCAGTTATGCATCCAAACTTGATGTAATTTAATCTTTCAATGTAAAGTATAGGATTTTGTCCTGACAGGGAAGAGATTTTATTTGAAAGACAAACTATTAGCACACCTTGCATTTGAAAGTGGAAATTTCAGAATGGACAACAGATTAGGACTTAAACTCATTTTGCAGTCCATTTCTATGCCTGTTGACCATTTTCACCATCTCTTTCAAGCAAATTTAGCCTATTCTTAAATCAAATTGAGTCTTTCTTTAATATCAGGATTTATTTTGGCATTTCCTTAGATGGCAGCTAATTCTTCATTTAGAAGTTTCCTTGTAGGAGTTTTGCATTTAAGAACTCCAAGATGTCAAGTACCCCCAACATAAAATTAGAATTTTTTACTTGCAGGAAAAAGTGAGATCTGAAGTAGTTTACTTCATTTGGTCTTCAACCTGTGGGTTACGGATCCATATTGGACCCGAGACGGCAACTTTTGCTAGCATCACCTCCGAGCTCCAGACTCCTCCCCTTGCCCATAATACACCTCAGCTGCCTTCCATCCCCAGATCTCGTTTGCCTAGATTTGCTTCACATCGTGTCTTCTGAGCTCCAGCTAACAGTGGGTTATTAAACTTTCTGGATTTTCGTCAGAGTAGGTTAGTATAGGTATCCCTTTCTCCTCCCCATCACTTTGCCATTGAGTTAGTGTTGTTAGAGTAGTTTGTTCTGTGGTGCCCCTCCTCCCCAGTGTTTTCTATAGACTAGTGTGGTGAGTGGGTGTGTGTGCATGATCTTGTAGAAAGCATTTGCCTGTCTCTTTTCAGGGCTTTCTTTTTAACTTAGCATGGCTGAAAAGCTTGTTTTCAAGTGCTGCACAGAGTGTAGCCATAAGCTATCCCCAGCGGATGGCCGCACTCTGTGTTTTGTGCTTGGGTGTGGTCCACCTTCGTGTGGATTGTAGCATTTGTGCGGGCTTCAACTCCCGCACCCTAAAGGATAGGAAGGCCAAGTTGGTCCTCAAAGGTCTTCTTCCTCCTTCCGACTCTTTCCTCATCTTCGGCTTCAGTCACTGTGGCTGCCTCTCCCTCCTCTCTTCCTCTGGCTTCTCCTCCCTCCCAGGCTGGAACTCAAACTTCTGTATCTAAGCCTGTGGTAGTGGAGCAGAAGAGAAGTAGAGAAAGGGAGAGAGAATCGAAGATGAGGGAAAAGAGGAAGAGGTCCCCGGACCTTGTTTCACCCAGCAAAATTCTACGGGTCTGTGAATCCCCTCTGTTCCGATCTCCGAGGTTCTCCCTGGAGCCGGAGGAGACACGTCCAACCTCTCGGGCCTTGGTACCCCGACCCTCCAGGTCGGAGCCCGTGGCCTCGTCATGGTCGACTTGCTCCTTGTCAGATATGGATATGGATAAGATGATGAGGCACTTTATCCGTACACAGATCCAGATGGCGGTCTTGCCAGCCCCCCTCCCTCTGGAGGGGGGAGTATCCTTCCTTTATTTCAATTTATTTCTCCATCTCCGATCTGATCTTTGGCTTCAGAGTACTCGCATCCGAGGTTGGCTTTGGTCAGGTGGTCGGCATCAGTGGTACCTGTTTCCTCGACACCGACAGCTGCCTGGAAAGTTTTGGATCTGACCAGCTCGGATCTGAGCCGCTCTCGTAGCCGGAGCTTGGGTGTCTGATCCGAGGGAGTGGAACCTTTTCCATCGGCTCCGACTTTGTCGGGCCAGGTTCCCTCCCTCGGAACTCCGTCCACCTCGGGCCCGGCTCAGATTCTTGCGTCGGACCCGGGGAGACCAGCCTCCTTATTGGTTTTGCAGGAGGTTTGCTCTGTTTTGGCATTCAGTGTGGTAGAAAGGGTCCTCTCCGTCAGATCGAGACCTGTGACCACCCCCTTGGACTCCTCCCAGACCACCTCGGCGCTGTCTGCGGTCCCCATTGTCTTACTAGAGGGGTAGCCTGTGCTCGAAAAGGCCCAGACAGTTCCCCCCCAAGGAACAAATGGCTTGCAAGCACCCCCCGAAAAGCCCCAGTGGAGATGTGCCTCACAGGCATACGTGTAAGAAGAGGCTCTTGGACTCACCCGAGTTCCTCACCAAGGATGCGGATTTAGATGATGGAGAGGGTTCCCCGAGATCACCTCCTAAGGATGTCTCCTTTGGAGACATCATGGAGATCCTGCACCAGTGGGGAGGTTAGTCTGCCCCCAAACCCTCTTCTGAGTCTGTGTTCCTGGAGGTTTTTGGCATGGGCCCGTCTACTTCCCAGGTGTCCCCTCCCGCAGATCCTTTGATGGATTTGGTCTCCTTGCGGGCATGGAAGGAACAGGATACCATGAAGCCTATCCCAAAGCAACCAGATAAAATCTTAAGCCCCCCCCCCCATTGATAGACCATCCTGGAATAATGGCTCCCCAGTGGACGCCATAGTGGTAGCAGCAACCGCTAAGAAGGAACTTACCTAGGAGAGTTCCTCGGTCCACCCTCCCGACTGAGAGTCATGGATGATGGACCACCTAGGAAAGCAGGTGTAAGCTTTAGCTACCTTTTCGTTCAGGGCACTGAATTACTTGGCCCAGGTCACTAGATTCCAACGCGACCTAGTAAAGGAGCTGGAGGAGTCTCCTCCCAAGTCCATGTCACAGGAGGACAAGGCTTTGTTCTCCATGAGGTTGGTCACTCTAAAAGCGGTATCTAATATGTCCATGCAACTCCTCTCTCTTGCTATGGAAGGAGCAGTTAGGGCGGCTGGGTCCGGCGTATCCATGAGGCATTACGCCTGGCTCAGGTTATGTCAATTTTCCGAACCCTTCAAGGCATTGTTTGCCAATGCCCCTTATGATGGTTCTACACTCTTCGGTAAGGCCATCAAGGAGACATTAGTCCAGAGTGGGAAGGACGGGAAGATACTGTCTGCCATTGGGATCCGCTTCTCTAACCTTCAAAGGTCCTTTTCTTGGAACCAAAGAGGGCAAAAGAAGATGTGGTTCTGGAAGTCTCAGTGTTCCCGGGACACTCGGGGCTCTTCTTCCCCCAGAGGCAGAGGGGGGCAGAATGGGCACCGGCCCAGAGGCAGAGGGTGTCCGTGGAACTTCGGCTCTCGAGAATCTTTCTCAAACAGACCCAGGCAACAACCCTAAGGGGTTGCCCAACTGCTCTACTCTGGAGGCAGTCTGGGGACGATTGTCCTTGGACCCAGCAGCATGGGAGTCCATAACAACAGAGTGCTGGGTGCTTCAAATCATATCCAGAGGGATACTCTATCCCCTTTCTGGGTTCCCCCATATCTCCCAGACACCTCCCAGATGAGAGGCAGCAGCACAGGAAATGTCCAAGCTCCTAGTAAAACGAGCCATTGAAACCGTCCCCCCAGATCAGTCTGAATCGGGCTTCTACTCCAGGTTCTTTTTGATGCCAAAGAAAACAGGGGACTTAAGGCCCATTCTGGACCTCTCTACCTTGAACCTGTCAGTTGCCAAAGAGAATGCAAATCACCTCATCTACTGGTGAAAACCATTCAAATGAGGTGATTTCCAGATTTAGCAAGCAGAAGGGCATCCTCGTAGTTCTGCAGGAAAAATGTACGTGGTTACAAACTGTGTACCAGACTATAAAATTTAAACAGAGGCTGTAACAGCCCAAATAAATGGTTGTGTGTGTCACAGTAGCCATGCAAATGGTCAAA
The DNA here is from genome assembly GCF_019279795.1 of Protopterus annectens. NCBI lineage: Eukaryota > Metazoa > Chordata > Ceratodontiformes > Protopteridae > Protopterus > Protopterus annectens. The sequence continues at coordinate 627,533,085 of NC_056750.1, read as the reverse complement.
TCTATGGCTATTGAGTCAAAAAAGTAATGCAATATATCAGAAATCTTTCTTTTAATACATATGCCACGTTTAAGCAGCATGCAGCAACGAGCAAACATGCTATTTTTAAAAAATAAATAAATACAAAAGTGTAAAATATGAAATGTAAAGGTATGCAAAGTTATTGCATTATAGTGGCCAGCATGCAGAGTCACACAATAGGAGGTTATAGTGGTAGCTAAGGAGATGGGCCCTGGTGTAGTGCTGTATCCAGGGTATATGCAATTAAGTGTATGTAAATGAGCCAGGGTTAATGAATCGTAAAAAGAGCCACCTTTTTTGTAGGTGCTAACTGTGGTAGGGCTAGAACTTTGTTGGTGTAGGCAGAACAGATAGCCAACATTAAAAGAGGGTGTGTCACGCATGTTTAAGTGGATTGGAGCTTAGCGGCACCTGTTTGTGCTCAGCTAAGCAGGGGTGTGTGTCTGAGGCTGCTGAGATATACTTGGCCACTGGCATGTGTTTTAGCTGGTTAAAGAAAAGCTCAGCATGCCCGTGCACAAGGGAGGGTTTAAACTGCTGAGCAATGTTTACTCTAGTTCCACGAGTTTGCGCAGAGCACAGCAGGGCTTAGCAGTGTAAGAAATTGAAGAAAAAAATGTGAGTAGTAAATATCCTGGGAAAGCCAGTCAAGTATAACAGACTGATAAGCCCTGATGTCCTTCTATTCCCATGTTGAAGTATTCAACATATGAGTGTACTGCTCTTGCTTCGTGAATGTTTGGCCAGTATACAAAAGTTTTCAGGCCCTGTATGATGCGTGGGATGTCTGATGCGGCTCAAGGAACATGGGCCATAAAAGTGACATCTGCATGCACAAGCCCTCACAACGTCTTAGCCGCTAGTCGAAAGGCAAGTGTTCCTGCCTTCATGGCCGTCATATTCGAGAAATTAGATAAGTGTCCTGTTGGGGAATCTTTCAGTTCTTTTCTTTCTTTTAATGCTTTTTCATGTCATCCGGAAAGGGCAAGTATAAGTGCAGCTGTCAGATACCTCACAAGGACGCCCATGATCAGTGCCTCTTTTGTTTAGGATGGTCGCACGATTACAAGGCCCGTTTGTCCGGCATTTATGCCCAAAACGTTATGCAGCTCTTTGTACACATTTAACTTCTATTTAGAAAAACAAAGGTTAAAACAAATAGCTTTAGGGATGGAGAGTTCCTCTGATGTACCTACGGAATCACCAAAAAGGAAAGCCAAGAGTATACGGCCTACCACTTCAGCTGCACCTCTAGGGTTCAACCCTCAGCCTGTGGCTGACATCGGCCAGGTGGAGGAATTAGGCTCTGCCACCTCGGATATAGCAGGTACCTCCCGCATGGAGGGCACGTCCATAGTGGCTTTACTGGCATCGGGTTCTAACGTCGGGGAGAAACAGCACTTTCTGTAGGTTCGTCGAATCCCTCCAGTTCCTTACAGACTCCAGGCCTTCCTCCCTTCAGACACCCACCAGGCCTCTAAAAACGAATGAGAAAACGATGCATATTTCTACTCTCACTGAAAGCATGCCTGACTGGCAGGCATTCAGCCAAAGTCTGTTTAATGTCTTCATGGCCTTACACCCTACCCCTGCAGGGAATACTAATATCCCTCCTCCCCTCTGAGTCCAAGGCCTCAAACCACAGACCCAACCATGAGGAAAGAGGAAGATCTCTCTGATTCTTCTTCTGAAGATTCACTTTCTTACACTTCCCAGCTTTCTTCTCCCTTGGAGTATGGTTTCTCAGAGAATTTGTTGACCTTGACTCCCCAGCTGAGGATTTGACTTTTGGGGAAACCATCTCCAAGATGAAAGAGCATTTTAAGTGGGAATCCTCTGAAATGACTGAGGTCCAAAAAAGATATGACCTCATTCAGATGGATTCCCCAAGCCTGTCTGCTGTCCACCCAATTCTGCCTGTCTTCCTGGATGCCTTCTCCTCAGCATCCTTAAATCCTGACTTACAACTACCTTCTGCACGCAGGCCTGATAGACTTTGTAAAGTCCCTGAGACTGCAAAGTGCGTCCTTAAGTGTCCACCAGCAGACCCTGCCACCATCTCTATTTCCACAGATAAGGCATGTAAACTTTTACCCACCACCACTACCCTGCTGCTGATAAAGACAGCAAAGCCATGGAGCATCTGGGTAAGAAAATCTACACCTCTACCACCTTGTCCTTGAGGGCTACTAACTACCAGACACACATGGCTAAGTATGCCTTATCACTCCTGGAGAAAGCCTCCAAGGAGTTGGGTGATGCACCAGATTGTGTTGCCAAAGCTTCACTGTCTTCCCTTTTGGCTGTCACCTCCCAGGTCACCAGGCACTCAATAACGTGCAGTTATGATGCTGCTGAAGCCTCAGCAGCTGCCTTAAGAAGGTACTCCTGGCTACACCTCCAGCCCCTTCCAGATGATTTCAGAGCAAAGCTGATTGATTCCCCTCTGGGCAACACAGCCTTCTGTAGTGCAAAAGTGGCTGATTTTTTTAAGTCACTTCAGCAGAAGGGGAAAGAAATGCAAGATTTGAAACACCTGCTAGTTTCCCCTATTCCTAAATTTCAAAGAAACTACCCAGCTAAAACACAGTTCATTAGAAAACATTCTCGCCCTGCTGCTCCCTCTAGGCCTAGAAAACCTACCAGAAAGGAACCTCCTCCAGCTAGAGCTGCATCTCCTTTTAGCCAGATACTACCCTTTCAAGACAGGGCAGGTAGTATCTGACTATTTGCCAAACCTAATACCCTCTCCTCCTCCCTCTCTCCCTCTGTCGGTTCGCCTCTCTCACTTGCCTCTCTGTGTGGACATCCATCACCTCAGACAAATGGGCCCTTTCAGTCCTTCAAAATGGGTATTTCATGACCTGGCTATTGCCCACAAAGTGAAAAAGTTATCCCACAACCTCTAAAACAACAGCTACACCTCCTGCATGCAGCCAGTACCCCAGGCACTGCTGGCTCAAGGCACCTTAGAACCAGTGCCCCTCACATCAAAAGGAAAGAGGTTTCTACTCCAGGATTTTCCTGGTTCCAAGAAAAGATGGTCCTTGGAGACCAATTCTAGACCTCTCATATCTCAGCCTATTCCTAAAGGTTCCAACCTTCAGGGTGTTGACCCTGCCAACCCTTTTTCCTTTTCTTGTCCCACAGGGGTCTGTGGCCACCTTAGATATAAAGGATGCCTATCTTTACATCCCCATAAATCCCACTTTCAGGAAATACCTGAGGTTCTTGGTGGGCTGTTCTCACTTTCAGTTCTCTGCCTTGTCCTTTGGGCTTTCCACTGCACCCACGGCTTTCACAAAATGTTTGGCTCTAGTGATTGCCTTCTGCTGGACAAAGGGAATCCAGATATTCCCTTATCTGGATGAACTGTTGATACATGCAGACAACAACAAGACCCTCCTGCAACACATACACCTGGTTGTCTCCCTCCTACAGTCTCTGGGAGTCCAGATAAATTACCCAAAATCCCACCTTGAACCTACTCAAGACATTGTCTTCTTGGGGTGCAGAATTTGGTCAGATGTCATGAAAGCCTACCTTCCCCCACAAAAGGTGGAAAAGTTGACAGAACACCTACTTCTGGTCCTTCAGTCAACAGAATTGACAGTAAAGCAGTACCTCAGGCTCCTGGGCTACATGGCAGCCACTATCCCCATGTTACCATTAGCAAGACTTCATATGAGAAAGTTGCAGTGGTACCTTCGGTCAGTTTGGACACAGCACTCCCACCCCTTGGAGTACACGGTTCTCTCCTGCCATGCCTCAAACTGGAACTCCAGTGGTGGTTGACACAAGCGATCCTTAATCCAGGTCTTTCCCTCCAACCACCCCTATGGACCATGCACACAGATGCCTCAGACATGGGCTGGGAAACAACTCTGGGCCATCATACAGTGCAGGGTCTGTGGCCAGAACCACAAAATCAAGAACATATCAATGTTTGAGACATGAGGGCAATTCTCCTGGCCCTTTCAGCCTTCAAACCTTATCTTCAGAAAAGTCCACAGTCCTGTAGTACTTCAACAAACAGGGAGGGACCAAGTACTACCTACTTTGTAGACTAGCTCTCCTAGTATGGGAATTAGTCACCTCACAGGGGGTGACCCTGCAGGCAGTCTACATTCCCTCTCTACAGAACTCCCAGGCAGACTGTCTCAGCAGAACCATCATAAACAAACACAAATGGATGCTTCACAGGGATGTCTTCCTGGATCTGGTCCACCGGTGACATACACCTCAAATAGACCTGTTTGCCTCCTCATCAACAGTCAACTTCCTAGATTTTGCACCAGTACACCACATCCTCAGCCACTGGCAACAGATGCCTTCTCAATCTCTTGGAAGGGGAAGTTTCTCTATGCATTTCCCCCTTCCCACTTATCCAGAAGGTCCTGCTGAAAATCCAGCAGGACAGACCAAAAATCTTGTTGGTGACTCCCTACTGGCCAAGACAGCATTGGTTCCCCCTACTCTTAAAACTGTTCAAGGGCAGTCACCACAAGTTACCTCTCAGAGTGGACCTTCTCACACATCACAAAGGGATCCCAGATACACCCACAGTGGCAGTTACTGCACCTCACCCTGTGGCTCATAGGATTCTGATACCCTTCAGACACCTTTACAATGAGGGTGTGCTCACTGTCCTGCAGGAGGCCAAGAAACCAAATACAAGAAAATCTTACCTTTCAAAGTGGAAGAGATTTTCTATAGCGTGTCTCAAAAGACAGTTGGACACACTTGCAAGCAAGACCCCTCTAGTTCTGTCTTACCTGTGTGAGCTACTGCAGACAGGCTTGGCCTATTCCTCCATTAAAGCCCAGTTGTCTGCTATTTCATCATGCCTTCCTCTGGACCCCCCCCCCCAGCATTCAGACTACCAGCTAAGCTTTTTCTCAAAGGGGTTCTTCACCTGAGACCTCCCAGAAGACCATCCCTACCCCCATGGGACCTTAACTATGTTTTGGAAAAGCTCATGCTCCTTCTATTTGAGCCAGCAGACAAAGCTTCCCTAAAATACTGTACATAGAAACGGTGCTACTTGTGGCCTTGACCTCAGCCAGAAAGAGTATCAGAGCTGCAAGCCCTCATGGCTAATCTCACCTTTCCTATTTTTCCACAATGACAGGGTTACTCTTAGAACTAACCCTTCATTCATGCCCAAGGTGGTGAATGACCTCTCCCCTGAATCAAGCCATCCACCTACCTACTTTCTTCCCAAACACACAGGGGGGACAGTGAGAGAGTACTTCACTCCCTGGATGTTCACAGGCAACTCAGGTTTTACCTGCGTAAAACCAAGCCCATCAGACAGGCTGATCATCTCTTTGTCTCCTTCCACCCCATAGCCCTAGGGAAGGCAGTAACCAAAAAACTATCTCTACTTGGATTTCTAAAGCCATCACCTTCTGCTACAAATACCATGCCAAATCCCTGCAAGGCATTGTCAAAGCACACTCCACCAGGGCTATGTCTTCCTCAGGAGCCTTCTTCAAAGGTCTGGATACCTGTACCATTCTTGAAGCAGCCACTTGGTCGTCAGTGCACACCTTCACGGAACATTACAAGTTAGACCACATTTCCAAGGCCAGGGCAGGTTTTTCCAGAGCTATCCTTCATGGATTCTTGGAAACTGCCTGTAGACCACCACCCCTCCTTTGCAGTGATCTTTGGCACTCACCCATATGTTGAATACTGCAACATGGGAATCGAAGGACATAGAAAAGTTGTGTAAAATCTTAACATAACTGTAGATGTTCTTCTCTTCCATGTTGCAGTATTCCTTCCCACCCTCCTTCCCCTCCTGTTTGGCTGCATTTCCATTTCTGGGTGACACGGGACTGGCATTGCCCTTACTAGGACTGGTGCCACTCGTGGCCTTGACCTCAACTGGGGCTTATTACAGTTCTGAGGGCTGGTGCATGCAGACATCACTTTTATAGCCCACATTCCTTGAGCCACATCAGACCTCCCACACACTATACAGGGACTGAAAACTTTTGTATACTGGCTGAACGTTTACAGAGCAAGAGGAATAAACCCATATATTGAATAGTGCAACATGGAAGAGAAGGACATCTGTGGTTATGGTAAGATTTTACACAGCTTTTCTTTCCTCTGACACTGGCCCATTCAAACCCCTCAATAACGTAGCTGGCAGGTGGAATGTTTCATAGCCAATCACACAGGCTGCATCTGCAGCACACCAGTATAAAGTATGCATACACCCCTCAATCTGATTTTTCCTACATACTCTGCACCATTGGAGTACACACTTGGGAATTTAACTGACAAAATGATAGGGGCTGCTGCTGCTCTGCTACATCTGTAGATGACGATGATGCTGACAATGGACCCAGACTGAGGAGAAGTGTTCAGGCCCAGGGTAACCTTTCAGGGGCTACATGAGTTGGAGATAGTAGAACACTACAGGGTGGACAGGGACATATTACAGAAACTCACCAAGCTCTGCCGCCCTCACCTCAGACCCAGAGCTAACAGAGGGGAACCCATCCCAGTGGAAACAAAGGTATGTGCAGCCTTAAGAATATTAGCTACAGGTACTTTCCATAAACCTGCTGGGGACATCATGGGAATTTCACAGGCATTTGCATCCGGGGTACTCCACCAGTTCCTGGATGTCATGCTAACACATGCCAGTGAGCACATTTATTTCCCCAGCACCCCTGAGGAGAGGACCAGCAATATGCACCTCTTCCACCATGTAACAAATGACCCAGAGGTACTGGGTGCCATAGACTGCACTCATATGCACATCAAAGCACCACCCGGTGAGGAGGGTAGAGTGTACGTCAACCACAAAGGGATCACTCCATCAACTGCCAGATGATGTGCAATGCCCAGGGCATTATCAATATGTGTGCTGGCAGCCCTGGCAGTTATCATAAATCCCACATCTGGCATGCATTACAGCTGCACCAGACATTTGCCAGGGGACATCCCAGATGGCCATCTAGTGGGGGATGCTAGCTATGCACTGGAACAGTGTATGATGATACCCATCAGAAATGCACAAACACTTAAGTGAAGAACACCATATTGAGGCACACGCACAAACTAGGAACATCATAGAGCATGACTTTGGGCTGCTCAAGTCACGGTTCTGCCGCCTTGACATATCTGGTGGAGCCCTGCAGTACTCTCCAGCCACATGTGCACACATGTTCATAGTATCTGCCATGCTACACAATATGATCCTGTGGAAACAGCTGTGGCAGGAACATCACAGGGAAGAGAAACACAGCTCTCCACCATTGCCAAGGTCCCCACAGGCACAGGGAGACTAAGGAGGACCCCCTGTGCCTGTTCCTGTAGGCAGACGTAGGCATGCCCAGTGCACCCTGGCCTTGGCAAAGAGGCATCACATAGCACATGCACTGACAATCTAGGGACCCAAGGGCTGATACCTCACTCTGACTCACATACACACAGTAAAAAGGATGCCAGTCACATCACACTACCTGTACCTTACCATGTATAGGCTGTGTACTGCGTGCATCCAACAGAGTCAGCCCTGAAGCATTGTCCTGTCAACTGATGCAGGCACAAGTAAGTCATTATTCTAAGCAACAAATGAATGGGGTAGTAGACTGTGGTAGCATATGTATGGTATTGCTGCATGTATGCAAGGGGAATGGAGTGGGCTACTGGGATAACAGCAAACAATGGAACACTATGTGGGACAACAGGAACTCTCTGCCAAATACTGGCTGCCACAGAATATGCAGTAGGCCCCAAGGCAGCAAAATCCACTGCACTATGTGAGGGGATGTCCAAACAGCGGGGTCATAGGACAGATGCACAGATGTCAGTGTTGGAGTCCCATACATACCTGTCAACCTCTTAGAGCAAGAAATCTGTACAAAGCCATAAAGAAATGTGTGGCAAAGGACCAAAAACATGGGCAATTGTTTAGCTCTTGCAAACATAGAAAGTTGATAGAATAACAGGTTTTGAACTAGCATGAATTCTCTGAAGGGTGAGAAGTTTGAAGCTCAAATGTCTGTCATTACTTTCTAACTTCAGTCTTTAACAGAACATGCTAGAGGGACAGGTTCATCTACCAAAGACTGCCCATACTCTGGAATAAGCTTCCCATTCATGTCGAGCAGAGCACCTTGCTGGCACTCTTCAAAAGAAATCTCGACGAGTGGATGGGTAACAGAAAGTTCAGCCCAGGGATCACTGCAGTTGCCCTACTAGATAGAGACACTGTGCACTAACATTGGGTGGCATGGTGTCAGGGAAAAGTTTTTGGGCTAGGCTTGTAAAGGCTCCAGGACCATTAGCCTAGTACACACCTATGAATCTATGAATGATTTGCCAGTAATTTTCCAGACAACCACAATGTTAGGAAAAATAGACCCAAAATGTGAGGCAAACATCTGGACATTCAGCAAAAGTCTGTACAGTTGAGAGGTCTGGTCCCCTACCCCTGACACACCCGTGTTCCCATAGAATTGCAGTAACAGTTAAGATGATCTTCGTGTTTCACTGTTGCAGTCATTACATTTGGGTTATCTGCCTGCAGGTAGCCCTCAGCTGGCCTGAATATCAAAGTCTTGGATCCCTGCATCAGATGCTGTCTCTTCTTCCATGACGTCAGGTCATCAGGGGTATAAAGCATGCAGTCGATGCCATTACATCAGTCTTTCTTGCCGCGCGGTGCCCAAAGCAGAAGCAGTTTGCAAGTGCTGGTTGGCCGACTCCTGAAATTTTCTTTTTCGAGTTTCAGTACCGAAGTCTTCAAAAAATCTAAGTACCCCATTGGGGATCTTTTTTCTTGCTCTAAACCGTTGTCAGTAAAAGTTTACAACTGTATTACCTGTGGAAAGAAAATACCTCATAAAGATTTTAATTCGTACTGTATTCCTTGCCTAGGCCCCCACACCATGACATCCCTCACTGTTGGTTTTGTGCCTTATTCAATCCTCGTACTATTCGTCGTCAGTTCATTTTTGCTTCAAACTATTTTGGTACTCAGTTTAATTATCCAGAAATGGCTTCGGTAAGCCATCCGACTACACATATTCTGAAAAAATGTAAAGATAAAGACAGACCGCATAGGTCCAAAGCTGCTGACGATGCTTTCGTTAAGCTAGTCGCCAGTTCGCTGGTACTCAGTGAGGCACTTTTGCAGACCCTGATACCCGCTACTTCAGATTGCAGACCCATTCGTAGTCCGGTATGCCACGAGATGCTTCTTCAACCATGGAACCTGCAGATGTCTCTACCTTGGATGGGTCTGGAGCTGCTGTGCAGGCACTGGCTTCTGAGGGTGTATTCAGGCCTACTGACTTGCATTTCAAACCGATGCCATCTTCTTCTTCAAGGCCTAAAACTCGACCCACACGTAGAAAACAGACGTCCAAAATGCATGGTCAGGCCCATATGCCTAAAATACAAATAAGAATGGCTGAAGACCTTATTACTTTAAGTAGGGGAAGCCAGCCTTCACTCTCTAAGAGACCTAGAACTGATTTTCCTTCTGATTCTTCTGATCAGGATTCTGAAATTTCTGTTTCTTCTGATTACCAGGATTTGTCCTTATCTCCCTATGAGGATTCTGATGCAGAGGACTCCATTCCCTCTGCTTCCCTTCCAGAAGATTTTTCTTTTGGTGAAACATTGCACACTCTCAGGGAGCATTTCCGCTGGGAAAGTCAGGATTACTCCAAAAAGAGGCTTAGGGTATTCTTAATCCTCCCTCAACACAGGCCTTTAGCTATCCCTCCTGTCCTGAACATTGTAGTGATTTGTATGATTTGGTGATGTGCAGTATCTTAAATATGGACATGTATAAATATTTTTTGGTAGAGCAACATTTAGTCCCTACATTTAGAGGGCTTTCTAAAATCCATAAAACGACGACCAATCCCCCCTTTAAGACCTGTAGTCTCCAGTAAAGTTTGGCTCACAGAGCCCATATCAATATATATGGAGAAACAATTGAGACCTTTAGTGGAAACTACAGATTCTGTCCTGAACGATACTCAACAATTTTTAGAGACACTATCAAGTTGTGAGGTTAAGATACAAGATTACATGGTGACATTAGATGTTACGTCACTTTTTACTAGCATTCCCAATGATGTAGGAATTGATTATTTGAGATTGAAAAAGGGATGTCCAGAGATGGTCATTAGAAGCACCATGTTAATGTGGATTTAATTTTGAACAATAATGCATTTGTGTATGAAGCAATATATTTCTTACAGATAAATGGTGTAGCAATGGGGACACCTTGCGCTAACTGTTATACCAATGTAGTGATGGCATATTGGGAAGGCACTTATGATGTTAAGTTGTCTGTCTCGCCTTCATTCTTGCTGGTTGGGTTTGGAGCTGATCCTCGGCTCCAACTCGGCCATCTTCAAAAGTTCGAGAGCTGCATACTGGCTCGAGGCCACCCCATATCCCATGATGCCTGGCGCTAGATACCCAGATCTCGTTTCCCACTTCTGCTGCGAGGTTGTCTTACTGGCTCAGGTCGTATATTTTCATTATTTACTCGTTTTTTTGATAAAATTTATAGCTTGTTAGTGTAGATTGTTTATACTAGTTAATCTTTCTATATATATATATATATATATATATATATATATATATATATATATATATATACTTGTATCTATAATTCTTTCTTAACCTTCCCCTATCCCTTCAGAAAACTCATTTTAGTTAGAGAGTTTTCCCCTCCCCCTTCACTTTCTTAGGTAGCTGTTTAAATTAGAGGCTAACCCTTTTTTATTTTCACTTTCTCTATCCTAAAAAAAAAAACTTGTAGCTCTTACTTAGTTTTGTTTAGCTTATATAGAGACAATATTGTCAGTTTTCTTGGCTGTATTTTGGGTGTCTTAACTGTGTGTGTGTGGTAGTAGTTGCATCCAAATTTCTTCAGTGTGTTGTCTTTGTTTTTTTTCCTAATTCCTTTTCAGGGATGTCCAAGGATACCAAGGTGTCCGGATTCAAGAAGTGTGACTCATGCTGTCAGAAGATGTCTCTGACAGATGATCACACTTCTTGTGTCTATTGTCTCGGCACCGTGCACCTGCAGGACTCTTGTTCGGTTTGCCATGCCTTCAGCCCAAGAGTCCTGCAGGAGCGTAAAAATAAGTTAACCCTACGTGGATTACTTAAACAGGATTCACCGACTAAGACTCAGCCCGTGAAGGCCTCTAAGCCACCAAAATCTTCGACTCCCAGTTCAGAGCCGTTGATGGGTGAAGCTGTTCCTTCAGCCTCGGTTCCGGCTGGAACCGATTTACCCGTCTCCCAGTCGGTTCCGACCCTCCCTTCGGAGCCGACCAGGAGTCGAAAGAGATCGAGGTCTCCCTCCCTGGAGTCAATACGCTCGGCTCCGAGGTCTCCCCTGCTCCAATCGGAGCACAGTCATCGGTCCCACTCTTCTCGGTCCTCAAGACTATCCGATCATGACGTGGAGAGAGTGGTCAGTAGGCTGTTAAAATCGCAGGCCCTAGCAAAAATGTTGTCCAGCCCCCCTCATCAGGTGTCGGCTCCGTCCATATCTGCGGTTATTCCTCCTCCGACTCCTCCCTTGAGTTCGGAGCCGGAGTTCATTGGGGTTCGGGTCGTGGAACCGTCGGCACCGATACCTTCTGCTTCGGTGCCATCGTCGGCTCTGATCACTTCTTGGTACCGTCCTTGGAAGGGTCTGGGCGCCGAGACTCCCTCGTCGGCTCCGAGGGGGTGAGTGGCATCGGACCCTTGTCCGACCCTGTTCTCCCTCTCGGAGCTTCGGCACAGGTGAGCTCAGCTCCCACATTGGCTTCGGAGCCATCCCCCTCGGTGTGGAGAGGGATTCCGGTCACTTCGGAACTGGAGCCTTCTCGACATCCGAGCAGGGACGCCTTTGAGGTCATGAGGAGTGTGCTGGCCCCTGAGTCAGCCCCACAATCATCCCCACCGGCTACTCCCACTATGGTGCCTGCGTCTGCCTCTGTCCCTCCTCTAGACCCCAAGCGTGGGGAACCAACGCTCCAGGGCACCCCCTTGCGTGTATCTTCCTCTTCCGAAGCCTCCCCTGATCATTCAGCGGAGCCACCTCATAAGAGGAAATGCAAGAGGAAGCATGTTGACTCCCCTGAGTCTGTCACATCAAATACTGACTTGGAGGATTCGGAAGGGTCCCCAAGATTCCCTTTGAAGATGTCTCCTTCTCAGACATCCTTGAGATGCTTAGGCAGAGGGGGAACTGGACTACCCTAAGCCCCTCCGAGGATGAGTCGGTATTCCTGGATGCGTTTGGATCCCGACCTTCCACCTCCTGGGTGTCTCCGCCTTTCGACCCACTGATGTCTGTGGTGGCTCGGAAGGCGTGGTCAGCTCCAGACTCAGTGGAACCCACCCCCAGAAGACCCACTAAATTTATAGCGGCACCGCAGGATAAACAGTTTTTGACCAAAGGTGTCCCTGTTGATGCCATGGTGGTAGCGGTGGCCACAAAGAAGGAGTTGGCTGAAACGTCTTCATCTGTCCATCCCCCTAACAAGGAGTCCAGGATGATGGACAAATATGGGAAGCGGATGTTCTCTTCAGCGACCTTTTCTATGTGGTCTCTGAATTATTTGTGCCACTTTACCCGCCTTCAAAGGGATCTCCTTAAAGAGCTTGAAGATACCCTTCAAGATCCATCAGCTGAGGGGGCCCGGGCTAAGACAGCTTCCCAGCTGGCGACTCTTAATTCAGTCATGAACTCCTCCATGAGGCTCATTTCTTATGCAGCCGATGGTGCGAGTAGAGCTGCAGGCACAGGTGTTGCTCTAAGGAGACACTCTTGGATGCGGCTATGCAACTTCACGGAACCTTTCAGAGCGTCTTTCACCAACACCCCCTTTGATGGTTCCTCTCTTTTTGGATCACAGGTGAAGGACACCCTTACCAGGTGTGAACAGGAAGGCAAGACTCTCTCTGCCATGGGAGTCTGTTTTTCCACTCCTTCCAGACCATATCCCAAGGGTCAGAAGAGTGGAAAGATGTGGTTCCAGAAATCTCAGGGAGCCTTGCCGGACACATGTGGGGAGTTCCCATCCAGGGGCAGAGGAGGGAACAATAATAGACGCCGCCCTCGTGCAGAGGGGGTCCACAAAACCAGGGCAGCAGAGAATCCTCTGAGAAGCCCTCCCACCATCCCTGAAGGTTTGCCCGATTGCTCACCTCTGGAGGCAGTCTGGGGAAGATTATCGCTGTACCCAAGAGCCTGGCTAGACATAACACAAGACAAATGGGTACAGTCAGTTATATCCGGAGGCTACAGAATACCCTTTGTTCGCACTCCCGTAGTGTCAAATAAGTCCCTTCCAGATGTTCCACCCAATCTAAGGGATCAAGCAGTAGAAAAAATTTCAGAACTGCTAAGAAAAAGGGCCATCCATGCAAGTCCCAGCAGACCAGCAAGGATCCGGAATTTACTCGAGGTTCCTTTTGGTACCAAAAAAGACAGGGGACTGGAGACCCATTCTAGATCTCAGCAGACTGAACAGGTCTGTACAAAGAACCAAGTTTCGGATGGTCACGCTACAGTCCATTTTGCCCTTTCTGGGTCAGGACAATTGGATATGCTCTATAGATCTTCAGGATGCGTACTACCACGTCAAAATGGACAGACGCTCCAGAAGATTCCTTCACTTCCGGCTGGGAGCCAGCCATTACCAGTTCAGAGCTCTGCCCTTTGGTCTTACCACAGCCCCCAGGGTGTTCACCAAATGTATGGCAGTAGTTACCGCTCACCTGAGACGGCAAGGATTCCAGGTGTTTCCATATCTAGACAACTGGCTCCTTACTGCTACCACCAGGCATCACCTTCTGCGATCCAGAGACTACACTATCGAGACTTGCTCCAGACTAGATATCTCAATAAATTTAAAAAAGTCTGCATTGTCGCCCTGTCAGTCTATCACCTTTATAGGCGCAAATCTAAATACAAAAGACATGTCAGCGAGCCGTCCACCAGACAGGGTATTAGTGATTCGTCAACATGTACAGGTCTTATTAGCATGCAAGAGAATTCAAGCCAGGTTCGTCCTCCAAACTCTAGGTCTCATGGCAGCAGCTATCATACTTGATGTCCTTCAAGGATGCATCTGCAGTCATAACAAATGGGGTTGTCCTGTCGTCAGGCAGCCCTTCGGTCGGCCGGATTCCAAAGTCTGGGTCTGGCCTCGGCTAGTGTCGCACTTCACCCGGCGTCATCTCTGCTGGTCTTCGGGTATAAAGGCATCAGCCGACGCCATTTTCCTCAGTCTTTCTTGCCGCGTGGCGCCCGAAGCAGAAGCTGTTCGCAAGTGCCGGTCGGTCAGATCCAGAGATTACTACTACCAAATACTACTTCGAAGACTTCTAAAAAGCTAAGTACCCCGTTGGGGACTCTTTCTTGCCTCAGCCGATGTCAGAAAAAGTAAATAACTGTTTAACTTGTGGGAAACAAATACCTCATAAAGATTTCCACTCTTACTGCTTACCTTGTTTAGGCCCAGACCACGACGTAGCAGCCTGTTTAGCCTGTGCTTCCTTCAACCGACGAACGCTTAGACGTCGGTCGGAGTTTGCTGAACAGTTTTTCGGCTCAGATTTTGCGTACATTATGCCGTCGGATCCTCCGACTACTCAAATTGTTAAAAAACGCAAAGAAGAAGACCGACACTCGTGGTCCGCGGTTTTGGCCGAAACCATGGTTAAGCAAACCGCGAGTGTCTCGGTTTCGGCCGAAACCGAGCAAACGGGTCAATCTTCAGCCGAATCCATGACTACTACCGAGGCTCCTGCTACCCTAGTTGAATCGGCCTCTGAAGTTTTGCCTACTAATGTGGTTCCTAGTGAATTATCAGACACCATCCCTTTGGATGTCTCTACCCCAGCACGTGGTGCTGCTAGGCCTCCTGCAGCCATGTCTATTAAGGCCTTTGCCAGGGCTAAAGCAGCCAAAACTGCTAAATCGGTGCCTGTTAAGCCCCCCTCACACAGGCCCAGTTCCAGTTCCCAAATGCTTACTCTGGCAGAGGATCTCATCTCTTTAATTAGGGGATCCCAATCTCACCCAGACAGGGCCTCTCAGCCTCCAGAAAAGAGACCTAGAGCAGAGCCCCCAGAGCCAGTGTCCTCTGATGATTCTTCGGATGACTCAGACATTACAGACCATCCAGAGGCTCCTTTTTCTACCTATGAAGATTCCGATGCTGAAGAATCTATTCCATCTGCCTCTCCACCAGAGGAATTTTCCTTTGGGGAAACCTTACATGCCATGAGAGAACAATTCCAATGGCAGGGACAAGATTTCTCAGATTCAAGAAAAGGCTTAGGACCTTTCTACACTTACCACAACATAGGCCCTTAGCTATACCTCCAGTTCTGCCTGTTGTGGATGATGCATTTAATGATGTTTGCACTGCTCCTGATACTTTACCTCCAGCCCCTGCCAAACCAGATAGGTTTTACAGGGTACCAGACACTCATCACCACCTGTACAAGGCCCCACTTGCAGATCCTGAGACTATCTCCCAGGGGCCTAAGGCAGTAGCTTCGACCTCAGCAAAAAACCCTCTCCTTCTGAAAGGGAATCCAGGTCCTTAAAGAGATGGGGAAAAAGTTTACACCTCTGCTACTCTCTCAGCTAGAGCTTTGAACTGTCAGTTTCATATGATCCAATACCAAGAGTTTATGCTTGATCAGTTAACTAAGAAACTGTCCTCTGATGACTCCTTAGATAAGAAATATGTTTTAGAAATGGTGAATAACATTCAGCAGGTTAGTAACCATTCTTTAAAATGTGGCTATGATGCACTGGAGGCTTCATTTAGATCAGCCATGACTGGCACAGTTATAAGAAGGCATGCATGGTTGAAAGAACAGGTCTTGCGGATCATGTTAAAGCAAAGCTGTTAGATGCTCCTATGGATAAGGCCAGTCTATTTGGTACTCCTGCTCAGCAAGTAATGAAGAAAATGGAAGAGAAGGCAAAATCTGTACAAACAGTTAAGGATTTCTTACAGGTTCAGCCCCCAAGGTTTAGCAGGAACTGGCCTTCCAAAATTGGTCCTTTCCAGACTCCTCAAAATCTCAGAGAGGCAGGAATAGACGTTCCAGAGGCAGAAATCAATCCAGAGGAGGTGCCTACAGAGGACGCCAGTGGCAAGGCAATAACCAGCGAGGCACAGACACCACTGCCACTGCAACAGGACAATCACAGTGACTTGGCTCTGACACCGCCTACCAGGGAACAAACAGCAGCACCTTTAGGCGGAAAGTTAGCCTTATTTTCAAAAAATTGGCACTATATCACAAAAGACAAGTGGATTTTGCAAACCATAGACCAAGGCTACAGGTTTCACTTCCACACCTTACCAGTAAAAGAGGAATGCCAAACCTACCTCCAAATCAAAAACAGAAGCTCTAAAGCAGATAGCTCAATTAACAAAGATGAGAGCTGTGGAAAGAGTACCACTAACAGAACAGGGCAAAGGATTCTACTCCAGACTCTTCCTAGTACCAAGAAAAGAGAAGTTGGAGACCTATTCTCGACCTGTCCGTCTTAAACACATTCATCATTGTCCCAAAATTCAAAATGCTGACCCTACAGCAACTTCTTCCCATGCTGGGCAAGGAGTGTTGGCTGGTAACTCTAGATCTCAAGGAGGCATACCTGCACGTCCCCATACGACCAAATTGCAGAAGATACCTCAGATTTCTTGCAGGATCAGAACATTATCAATTCT
The DNA here is from genome assembly GCF_019279795.1 of Protopterus annectens. Taxonomy (NCBI): domain Eukaryota; kingdom Metazoa; phylum Chordata; order Ceratodontiformes; family Protopteridae; genus Protopterus; species Protopterus annectens. Next base: position 627,516,310 of record NC_056750.1, on the reverse strand, counting down.
CAGCATTGCCCTTTGGCTTATCTACTGCGCCCAGAGTATTCACAAAATGCCTGGCATCAGTAATCGCTCATTGCAGGCTACAGGGAATCCAAATTTATCCATACCTGGACGACTGCCTGATACAAGCGGACAACAAAAGCAAGCTGACAAAAGACTTACAAAGAGTCATTTGCTTACTACAAGCCCTGGGATACACAGTCAATTTAAAAAAGTCAAGACTGATACCATCCCAAACAAGAACATTCCTGGGTGCGGAATTGGACACAGTAAAACAGATGGCATTCCTAACTGCAGAAAAACAAGAACAACTCGCTCTTTACTTCTTGGCATTAACAAAGCAGAACAAACTAACAGCAAGAAAAGTACTGCAGGCCTTGGGCTTCATGGCATCATGCATAATCCTGGTCCCCATGCCAGACTGCATATGAGAAAGCTACAGTGGTACCTAAAGAATTTATGGTCTCAACACAGGCACAGCTTAGAAACCGAAATCCCACTAATCCCATGCCTGAAACAAGAGTTCCTATGGTGGGCTCAAGCATGCCAGTCAAACCCAGGCTTGCCCTTCCACAACTTTCAAGCAAGCCAAACCATCACAACGGATGCCTCAGACCTAGGCTGGGGGGCACACATGTTGGACAAATGCATACAAGGATTATGGACTCCAGACCAGCTGCACCTGCACATAAATCAAAAAGAAATGCTGGCAGTAAAACTAGCAATCCAGAATTTCAGACCATTCCTCAAGGAAGGCCATTTAATGATAAGGACAAACAACACCACAGTCATGTGGTACATCAACAAACAGGGAGGCACTCATTCATACCCCTATGCAGAATGACTCTGGACCCTTGGAATATGGCTCTGAGCTACAACATCCAGTTACAGGCAATATTTGTACCGGAAAAGAAAACACCCTAGCAGACATGTTAAGCAGAACTACCTCGGATGCTCACGAATGGATGCTACACCCGGACATCTTCAAGGCCATCACAAAGAAATGGGGAATGCCACAAATAGACCTATTCGCATCCCCACTCAATCACCAGCTCAAGAAATTCTGCACAAGGACATACCACCCACTTGCATGGAAGGTGGACTCTCTATCCTTCAGTTGGAAAGGCCTGACAGCATATGCATTTCCACCTGTTCCTTTGATGCACAAGGTACTACTGAAAATCAAAGAGGAACGTCCAAGGATAATTATGATAGCTCCAAATTGGCCAAGACAACACTGGTATCCATTGCTAAGGAGCATGTCTCGGGGGAGAATGTGGACACTACCCCTGATGCCTTTGATGTTAACTCAGAACAACTACAACATCATGCATCCAAACCTAAAAACTTTGCAACTGACTGCCTGGAACATCACATAACAGCAACTAACCCAGACTTATCCCAAAGGGTTAAAGACATTATCCTTGAAGCTCGCAGACCTTCAACAAGAAGGAACTATGCAGGAAAATGGAAAAGGTTTGTCATTTGGAGTACTGGAAGAGGAAAAGATGTGTCAAGATAGATATTGCTAACATCCTGGAGTACTTGGCAGAGCTTCTCCATACAGGCCTGTCCTATTCCTCCATCAAGATACATGCATCAGCTATTTCTGCAGAATACAGCTTCGATCCACCTGTCTTCTCACATCCTCTACTCAGGCAGTTCCTCAGAGGAATCAAGAATGTAAAACCTCCTAGGAAACCACCATTACCAGCATGGGACTTGAACTTTGTGCTAGAAAAATTGACACTCCCTCCATTTGAACCAGCAGCAACTGCAGATCTTCAACACCTATCATGGAAAACTGCTTTCCTACTGGCAATTACTTCAGCAAGGAGGGTTTCGGAACTACAGGCCTTAATGGCAGTACAACCCTTCCTAATCTTCCATCAAGATAGAGTGTCCATGAGAACTAATCCTACATTTATGCCTAAGGTGGTATCCAGAGTGTCTCTAAACCAGGCAATCCACCTACCTACCTTCTTTCCCAATCCACAGAACAGGGGGGAAAGACTGCTGCATACCTTGGATGTACATAGACAGTTACGCTACTACCTGGACAGAACCAAAGGTAACAGAAAAACTGACCAGCTTTTAGTAGCCTATGCAACAGGAAGGGAAGGAAAAGCAATTTCCAAACAGACAATCTCCAAATGGATAGGAAATTGCACAAGATTCTGTTACTCCTACCATGGAAAACCAATTCCACAGAACATAAGACCTCACTCTACAAGGGCTACAGCCACTACCACAGCTTTCTTACGAGGAGTGGCAACCAAGGACATTATTGAGGCTACTTGGACCTCCGTGCATACATTTGCCAAGCATTATAACTTACCTCTATACTCTAGATCCCGAGCAGGGTTTGCCACTGCTGTATTGCAAGGGATCCTAACTACACCATAATTCTTCTTCCTCCTCCCCTAGTTTGGCTATGGTATTCTACCCATTTGTTATGACTGCAGATGCATCCTTGAAGGACATAGTACAGTTTTGTACCTACCATAAATGTAGATGTCCGAACAGGATAGCATCTGCAGTCAGGATTACCCACCCTCCTTCCCCTCTGTGGTACTCCTAGGGTATTTACCCTCCTAATAGCTAGCTGGGGGGGGGTCTCTTATGGTGTATTTGTTTGTATATATGTACTTACATGCTTATTTTTTGTGTTTGCCTTCTACTTTTTTGGAAACATTGGCATTTATCCAAAATTTAGCTTTCCAAGAGGGCAACTGGCATCTGGGGCAAGAAACACTGAGGAAAATGGCGTTGGCTGATGCCTTTATACCCGAAGACCAGCAGAGATGACGTCGGGTGAAGTGCGACACCAGCCGAGGCCAGACCCAGACTTTGGAATCCGGCCGACCGAAGGACTGCCTGACGACAGGACAACCCCATTTGTTATGACTGCAGATGCTATCCTGTTCGGACATCTACATTTATGGTAGGTACAAAACTGTACTTTCCTCTAGCTCGTTTTCACATGAGGATCCTCCAGTGGTTGCTTTTCACCCAATGGTCCTTCCAGCAGCTTCCCATGTCTCACATGATCATGATCACAGAAGCATGCAAAAAGCACCTTGCATGGTGGATGGTCTCCACATCAGTACTGCTAGGCAGACCATTTGTACCCCCCCCCAGTTGTTATGGTTACCACGGACACTTCCCTGATCAGGTGGGGGCATTATCAGGCAGGACAGTCCAAGGCACCTGGCAACCTCACGAGTACCACCTGCATATAAACGTCTTGGAGATGAGGGCTTTGCTTCTAGCATTGCAAGCTCTTCAGGACTCTCTTCCTACCGGACCATTGCAATTCAAACGGACAATATGTCAGTAGTGTGGTACATCAACAAGCAGGGTGGATCCAAGTCCTACCCCCTATGTCGAGAAGCACTCAGACTCTGGCAGTGGGCGATCTCTTCCCAACGGTTTCTGATCGCAACGCACATCCCTGGGAAGTCCAACGTCATAGCAGACAGGCTGAGCAGAGCAATTCTCATGCCTCACGAGTGGTCTCTGAATCAAGTAGTTGCGGACCAAATATTCCGCAAATGGGGCCAGCCTTGCTGCGACATTTTTGCCACTCCCTTCAACAGCAAGTGCAACAAATTCTTCTTTCTCCTTCCACTTCCCAGACATTCCCCCAGAGACGCTCTAGCCCATGATTGGCCTCAGGGACTTCTTTATGCATTCCCTCCGTTTCCCCTTATTCCAAAACTGATACATGAAGCTACCGTTTTCGTTTTGGGATGCAAAATGATCCTCATTGCTCCTTACTGGCCTCGACAAATATGGTTCCCGTTCCTGCATCATCATCTTCTTGAGCAGCCTTGGACTCTGGACCCAGTTCCAGACCTTCTGATCCATCAGTCGGGAGGGCTGCACCAATCCCTGCAATCTCTCCAGCTCACTGCTTGGTTGCTCCACTTCCAACCTTAGCCAGGCTACTAGATATCTCCCCGTCTGTGCCGGAAATTATTTTATCATCGCAGAAGTCTACCACTAGAAAAACTTACGCTAGTAAGTGGAAACGTTTTTCTTCCTTGGCAGAGGCTAAGAGTATAGACCCCTTTTCTGCCCCTATACACCACATTTTGGATTTTCTTGTGGAACTCTTTCATTCTGGGTCCGCTTCCGCTAAAATTAGAGTTCAGTTAGCTGCAATTTCATATTTTCACATTGGCCTGTCGAGAAATAATATCATGTCACATAAGCTATGTAGAGCCTTTCTCAAAGGGGCCATTCTGCTCAGGCCACCAGTGAGAGATCCTCCACTTCCGTGGGATCTAAATTTGAATGTGATAGTGTTCAATCTCGCCGTTTGTTCTTACACATGGGTTCGGAGCCGATCCTCGGCTCCGTGTCGGCCGCTTGCAAGCTCTGCATCGAGAAGAAGCTCGAGACAATCTAATACCCACAATCCCCCTCTGCCTTTACCTCAGATCTAGTTTGCCGCTGCTGCGTTTGCATCGCTGGGAGCTAGCTCGAGCATCTTCAGATAAGATATAACTTTATTTTTTTGTTATATTTTAGAAAAAGTTGTTCTGAAAGTACCTTTAGGTATACTTAGTGTATGTGTGTGTGTAGGTAGAATTTCTCGGTACCGTTAAATTTAATTTATCTGGTTAGAGTTTTTCGGGGCCTACTACCCCCTTCTTAAATTTGACAACCGGACTGACATACCCATCGGATTTGTCTTTTATACTGGACTTGACTTTTCTCTCTACTGTAAAATGTCTGACAAAATTAAATCAGGCTTTAAACGTTGTCAGTGTGGCCAAAAAATGTCAGTTACTGACAACCATAGTTCCTGTGTCTACTGCCTTGGCCCTCTCCACTTACAAGAGGACTGTTCAATTTGTCACTCTTTTAGTGGGAGGGTCATGACAGATAGGCGCAGGAAACTCATGGACAGAGGGTTGTTAAAACCTTCCTTTCAGGAGGCTCTGGATGCTTCAGACCAGGCATCCAAATCCTCGAAGGAATCAAAGGCGAGCCCAAGTCATCGGCTCCGAGCTCTTCAGTAGTTAGATCACCGGTTCCACAGACTTGGCCGAGTGTTCAACTGGTGTCGGTTCCTGAGCCTCGAGTCTTGGAACCAGTGATGGAGCTCCCTCCCGACTTTATTGAAGCTCTCCGATGTCGATGTGGATGGGTGGTGCAGAAGTTATTGGAGCACCCTATCCAAACTTATTTCAGTTTCCACCCAGTTGGTGTGAAGGCCTCCCATTGTCTCCATCCATTCCTCCTCCGAGACCTATCGAGTCTTTGGAGCCGGAAGAGGTTGATCTTCTGATTGTGGAGCCCTGGTCCAGAACCGTCCATCTCGGTCTTTTCCTCTCACCTCGACTCCGTCGGACCGTACCGAGTCTCGGAGCCGACGATCTGTCCTTGGTTCGGGGCGAGTCGAACCGATTTTGTTCCGACCCTTCCCTCGGGGCCTCGGCGGATCGATTCGGCTCCGTCCTCGGGTCGATGCCTTGTGCCTGTTTGGGATTCTTCCCATTTCTTGAACCGGAGATTCTGACTCGGGCCGGGGGCTTTCTATCTGATGAGGAAGGTGTTGTGTTACCAGACAACCACATCAGTCGAAGCAACCTCTCCTCCCCATAAAGGTCGTTATCCTCCTCTGCACCCGGCCACATCAAGCGTCAAGCACGGTGTCTCAGCCACCCCTGGAGGTGCCCCTCTTCCTCGAAGGCTTCTTGGATGCTCCCCATGAAGAAGTCCCTAGGAAAAGATTGTGTAAGAGGAGACACTTGGATTCTCCACAAGAATCCTTGACATCTGATACTGGCTTAGATGAGTCAGAAGGGTCCCCTAAGTCACCTTCAGAAGATGTCTCTTTTTCTGACATATTGGAGATCCTGAAACAGAGAGGTGACTGGCAGTCCCTCCCCCCTTCTGAGGATGAGTCAGTCTTGCTGAAGGCATTCGGTGCTCGCCCTTCTTCCTCCTGGGTCACTCCGCCTTCGGCGAATTAATGGAACTTATTGCTCATTGGGAGGCTCCTGACACAGTGGAATCAGTCCCAAGGAAACCCAATAAGTATATCACTGCACCCCAGGACAAGACTTACTTAGTGGACGCTATGGTGGTGGCAGCGGCCACGAAAAAGGAGATGTCGGAATCTTCCTCATCTGTCCATCCCCCTAATAAAGATTCTAGGACTATGGACAGGTATGGGAAGCGCATTTTTAGTTCAGCTGCTTTTTCCATGCGATCCCTGAACTATTTGACCCACTTTACACGACTACAGAGGGATCTAGTCAAAGAGTTGGGAGATACCCTCCAGGGTACTACAGATGCTGCTGTCTCAGAGAAAGTGAAAGAGCAACTTAATACCCTTACATCCATTGTGAACTCGTCCATGAGGCTGATCTCTTACGCAGAAGGTTCGAGTAGGGCAGCAGCTTCAGCGATTGCTCTTAGACAATCCTGGATGCGCTTATGTTCATTTGGAAGCCTTCAAGTCTTCCTTTACTAACGCCCATTTGGGTGCCACTCTCTTTGGCCCCAAAGTAAAGGAGACCCTTACCGGTGTGAGCAGGAGGGAAAGACTCTGTCTGCTGTAGTCCGTTTTCCACCCCAACCAGACCGTACCCCAAAGGGCAACGTGGTGGAAAAATGTGGTTTCAAAACCCCAAGGATCTTTCCCAGGCACACAGGGTGATGCCCTCTAGAGGCAGAGGAGGGGCAGAGGTGGAAGACGCGCCCTGGCGGCAGAGGGGTCCGCAGAATCAAGGTGACAGGGATACACTCCTGGTAAACCTTTCCAGCACTCCTGAGAGGAGGCCCGACTGTCCTGCTCTGGAGGCAGTCGGGGTAAACAGCTTTATACCCTCAGGCCTGGCAAAACATAACTACAGACAAGTGGGTAAAAGCGTGGTTACCAGAGGTTACAATATACCCTTTCTATCCCATCCCATTCCAAAGAAAAGACTCCCAGATGTACCGCCCATCTAGAGCCAGCAGCTATAGAAATTTCAAAGCTGCTAGAAAAGAGTCATCCAACCAGTCCCAGCGGACCAGCAAGGATTCGGGACTTACTCAAGGTTCTTTTAGTTCCAAAGAAAACAGGGGACTGGAGGCCAATTCTGGACCTAAGCGACCTCAATACCTTCGTCAAGAAAGAAAAGTTCGAATGGTCACGCTTCAATCGATCCTTCCATTCTTACAGAAGGCGACTGGATGTGCTCAATAGATCTGAAGGATGCATACTACCACATCAAAATGGCCAGGGCATCCAGAGATCATTTGCGCTTCGGCTGGGTGCCAGTCACTTTCAATTTGAGCCCTGCCCTTTGGTCTGACCTCAGCCCCAGGGTCTTCACCAAATGCATGGCAGTGGTAGCGTCTCACTTGAGCCAAGGATTCAGGTGTTTCCGTATCTGGACGACTGGCTCCTCTCTGCCACCACCAGCGTCAACTAGTACAGGCCAGAGACTATACTCTTCAACTGTGTATTCACCTAGGAATTTCCGTAAACTCGGAAAATCCTTACTACAGCCATCACAAAGTATTTTATTCATAGGAGCGAATTAGATACACATCAGTTAATTCTAAGACTTCCTCCAGAAAGGATACTTTCACTTCAGACTCACATCGTCTTCTTCTCTTGTCCAGAAATCCCCAGCAAAACTGGTACTGAAGGTTTTAGGACTCATGTCGGCTTCTCTTATTGCAATACCCTTGGGAAGACTGCACATGAGAGTCCTACAATGGCTACTGTTTGCGCAATGGTCGTTCAACAACTACCTCTAACACGAGATTCTCATAACGAACACATGCAAAACACACCTAAACTGGTGGCTCCAAGCGTGCAACCTTTCCAAGGGAGACCATTTGTGCTACCCACAGTTACGGTGACCACGGACGCTTCCCTGATAGGGTGGGGCATCTTTCAGGGACAGACAGTCCAAGGCGAATGGACCAATTTAGAGTACAATCTGCACATCAATGTTCTAGAGTTGAGGGCAGTGTTTCTAGCGTTGCAACACTTTGCTCCCCTTCTTACTCTGGGAACTATTGCAGTTCAGACGGACAACATGTCGGTAGTGTGGTACATAAGCAAGGGGGAACCAAGTCCTATCAGCTATGCAGAGAGGCCATGAGAATCTGGCAATGGGCGGAGTCCACGGGTCGCTTTCTGATAGCGCACATCCGTGGTCATCCAACGTCATAGCCGACAGGCTGAGCTGAGCAATTCTGTTACCGCACGAGTGGTCCCTAAAACAGTCAGTTGCGAAAAGATTTTTTCGTGGGGCCAGCCGTCCTGCGATCTGTTTGCGTCTCCAATGAGCATAAAATGCAGGAGCTACTTTGCCCTATTACCCCTCCAGGGGAAGTCCCCAGGGGCTTTACTGATTCACGATTGGCCCCGGGACTCCTGTGCGCATTTCCTCCTTCCCCTGATATCAAAGTTTCTCCAGAAAGCCAGAAACCTACACAGGACAATAATCCTCATTGCCCCATTCTGGCCTCGTCAAATTTGGTTCCCCTTCCTGATGACACACTGCATTCGGGGACCCTGGATCCTGGACCCAGAGCCAGATGTATTGACTCACTCGTCAGGGCTCCCCATCCAGCTCTTGTCCCTCCATCTAGCAGCTTGGCTGCTCCAATTCCAACTTAGCCAGGTCTGATCTTCTTTCCTGCAGTTCAGAATATATTAGTGGCTTCTCATAAAGCTTCCACTACTAAAACATATTCTAGTAAATGGAAGCGATTTGTATTCTGGCGAATACACAGCAATTGGATCCTTTATAGCTCCTTTGAATAAAATATTAGAGTTTTTAACAGACTTGTTCCATCAGGGTGCTTCTCCTGCCACATTAAGAGTTCAGTTGGCTGCCATTTCTAATTTCCATGTGGAAGAATGTGGGGCTCCTGTTATGGCCCACAGACTTTGTAAAGCCTTTTAAAAGGGCTTTTCATATTAGACCACCAATTAGATCTCCTCGTCACCTTGGAGTCTAAATTTATTGTTATCTAAATTAATGTTGCCCCCCTTTGAACCAGCCTCCTCTTGCCCATTGAAATTTTTGTCTTGGAAGACTCTCTTTTTGGTAGCCATTACATCCGCTAGGCGAGTATCTGAACTTCAAGCTCTCTCCATTAAGCACCCTTATTTGATCTTTCACTCTGACAGAGTTTCTCTTCAAACTAATTCATCCTTCCTTCCTAAAGTTTGTTCTATTAATAATATTAATCAGTCCATTGAATTACCCACCTTCTTCAAGAATCACTCCAACAAAATGGAGTATATGTTGCACAAATTAGATGTTCACAGACAGCTAAGGTTTTACTTGGATAGAACAAAAGATCACAGAAAAACTGATCAACTTTTTGTAGCCTTTGCTGATAATAGGAAAGGAGTAGCGGTTACCAAAAGAACTCTTTCTAAGTGGTTACGGATTGTATCATCTATGTCTATGATTCTTCAAATCAAACTCTTTTGCACAAACCCAAAGGACATTCCACAAGGTCAGTGTCTACATCCCTGGCTCATGCAGCCCGCCTACCACTAGACGCTATTTGTCGGCTGCTACTTGGTCTAAGCCACATACATTCATTTCTCATTATAAGGTAGACAAGGTTTCTAGGGACAGGGCAACCTTTGGTTCCACTGTGCTCAAGAACGTCCTTCCGTGAGTTCCTCAGGAACAAGGAGCTAGGGGCTACCCATGTGTAAGAACAAGCGAGATTGAACACTATCACATATAGAAGTTATGTCCTTACCATAACGTTCCATGTGGAGTGTTCATCTCGCCTATGTTCTTACATTCCCACCCTCCCGCCCTTAGGAAGAACGTTCAGTTTTGGTGCCTGGCCTGGGGCATTCTGCTTCTGCTTTGCAGTTGTTGTGTATATAGTTGACATGTATATATATGTGTATGTGTCTATATATTTATATATAGACTCTTAGTTCTGTGCGTATGTGATGTAAGCATGAGTGTGCTCTCTCTGGCTACTGGTTTGCTTGCAAACTAGATCTGAGGTAAAGGCAGAGGGGGATTGTGGGTATTAGATTGTCTCGAGCTTCTTCTCGATGCAGAGCTTGCAAGCGGAGCCGAGGATCGGCTCCGAACCCATGTGTAAGAACAAAGGCGAGATGAACACTCCACATGGAACGTTATGGTAAGGACAACTTCTATTTTTAGCTTCTCTAATATTGCCTCCCTTCGAACCTGCAGATTCTTGTTCCATGAAGTTTTTATCTTGGAAAACTCTTTCTGGTAGCTATTACTTCAGCCAGAAGAGTTTAGGAACTGCAGGCTCTTTGTACCCGTCCTCCATACCTAGTGTTCCACAATGATAGGGTTGCTCTCAGGACTAATCCTTCCTAAGGTCCCTTCAGAAAATAATTTAAATCAGTCCATAGACCTTCCTGTGTTTTTTCGCAACCACTCCAATAGGGCAGAATATAAGTTGCATCAGTTAGATGTTCACAGGCAACTACGTTTCTATTTACATAGAACTAAGGATATCAGGAAATCGGACCAACTTTTCCTTTCCTATGCTGAAGGTAAACAAGGTCTTCAGTCTCAAAAGTAACCTTGTCCAGGTGGTTGACTTCTATTTACATTTTACATTTTGACATTTATCTATCAACTGAGGAATAAACAATTACCTGTTAAACCAAAAGGTCACTCCAGCAGGGCTTTAGCAACTTCAGTGGCCTTTCAGGCTAGGTTGCCCATGGAATCTGTTTGTGCTGCGGCTATGTGGGCCAACTCACATACTTTCATTTCGCATTACAAGTTGGATGTGGTTTCCAGAAACAGGGCAGATTTTGGTTCCACTGTCCTGAAGAGTTTGTTCCGATGAGCCACCCAGGATTTTAGGTGCTAGGGACGCTGTCCCAACCAGCAAGAATGAAGGCGAGATAGACAACTTAACATAAAGAAGTTATGTACCTACCATAATGTTCCATGTTAGTTGTCTTCTTCTCGTCTTCTTTCTTGTGTCCCACCCTCCATCCCCCTATCCTTGTAGACAGCGAAGAGTTACTTATGTTTTTTTTTTCCTCTGGCTGAGTCTTCTCTGGCTATTCCTTTCTGTCTAGTAGCCTTTCTGGAGGTTTTATATATTCCAGGATAGGATCCTTTCTTTATTATGTCTGCAGTTAGATTTACCAAACACGATCTGGGTATCTAGCGCCAGGCATCATGGGATATGGGGTGGCCTTGAGCCAGTATGCAGCTCTCGAGCTTTTGAAGATGGCCGAGTGGCTCTGAACCCAACCAGCAAGAAATAAGGCGAGAAGAAGACAACTAACATGGAACGTTGTGATAGGTACATAACTTCTTTTTCGTGGTGATGCACATTATTCTGGTAATATAGTTTATTACAAAAGTTTTGTGGATGATGTGTTTTTGATTTGGAGAAGTAATGTAGATGCTTTGGAAGATTTCATCCTGTATGTAAATGGGACAATGCAGTTCCTGTCTTTTACAGCCAAATGGTCTGGACATCAGATAGAGTTCCCAGATGTTGAATTAATAAAAGAAGGGAACACTATACTTACCAAGGTGTTTAAGAAGGAATGTAGAAGGAACGCCCTACTACACCGCAGTAGTATGCACCCTCACATATCTATAAGAACATTGTTAAAAGTCAAACTCTTAGGTATTTTAGACGTACAAGTAATGATGAGACTTTGCAGGGGACACTTCAAGTGATGAGAAAAGAGTTTATAGAAAGAGGTCATCATTCACGAGATCTAGTGACTATACATGATTTAGATAGAACAGAAGCAGGAAAACCTTACATTAGAAGAAAGAGAGAAATGTCAGTAACTCAGGACAATAAAACTCATGATCAAGTACATAGAGTAGTGATCCCTTATACTAACAAAAGTAAGAAAGTCTTAGAAGTGATTAATAAGAATTGGAATATCCTGGTATTAGATGAAAAGATAAAAGAGATTGTGGGAGAAAGACCAATATGTGCTATAAAATGCAAAGTTATTTAAGAGACTACTTTGAAACACATAGTAAACAGAAAGTAGATTCAGTAAGGAAGGATACTTTCTCATGTCGCAGTTGTAACCAGTGTGCCTATATAACCAGTTGTAACACCTTTACCCACCCAGATACAGCACGAATATATACTTTTAATCATTATTCAGATTGCAAGTCTAGGGATTTGGTGTATTTAGCAGTGTGTCAGGAATGCACCGGTTTCTGTGTGGGTAAAACCAATAGGACACTTAGAGAAAGAATTAGAGAACACATATGCCATCAATAATTTGGATGAAAGAAATGCCTTAGCGAAACATATAGTACAGCAAGGGACTAGTCATAGATTTACATTTATGGTATTAGAAATAACACATAGGACAGTGAGATTAGGTAATATCAAGACCTTTATAGAGAAACAGGAAGATAGCTGGATTATTAAGTTACAGGCAGACAAGGGTCATGGTCTGAATGAGAGAGTTTCTCTAAAACCATTTTTAGCAGATCACCCTTTGACTCATTATTAGAATGAGAAATGATTAATTAGAAGTAGGCATTCTTATATGAGGCATATGTATTTTATAGAACTATATATATTCTATAAAACAAAGTTTTTTAGAATGAAATGTTATATGTGTGTGTGAATATATACACACACACACACACACACACATATATATATATATATATATATATATATACACATATATATATATATATATATATATACATATACATATATATATTTTTAACACAAGTTTTTAGAATGATATTTTTTCATCATATGTATTTTTATTGGTTACAGAGTTTGAAGTTATCTAGGTATAAATGAATATGTATTATACATACATTTCACATTGTATGTGGAGTATGAATTAAGTTTTGATTGCTTTGTCTTTGTATCTTTAAAACATTTAATGAATGCCTTAATTTAGAGAGTAATGTCATTGGTTCAATAGTTTTGTGTCACTATTTAAGCAGTTCTCATGGCTTGTATTTTTAAAGTCTGATGAAGCATTCTAAGGGACGTGAAAGCGCTTACTTGTGGAATTAAAAGGTTAGCTTTGATTGTCGTCGTGTGCCTCTTTTTGTTTGTTATTCATTTTAAAATATTCAAATATACCCATACCTGGATGATTGTCTAATTCAGGCAGAAAGCCAGGACATGCTACTAAATTATCTGGCATTTGTAAAGAAACTTCTAACCTCACCTTGGGGTACACCATAAATGAAAAGAAATCTCATCTAGTACCCTGCCAACAAATTGTATTCCTGGGAGCAAGCTTGAACACAACTTCCCAGATGGCTTACCTCACGGCAGAGAAACAAGTTTATTTGGCAGATTACTTCAAACTACTGGCCACAAAGACCCACTTATCTGCAAGGAAAATCCTGCAAGCCCTGGGGTTCATGGCCTCTTGCATTCTACTAATTCCATATGCAAGACTGCATATGAGGAAACTACAGTGGTATCTAAAAAGCCTATGGTGTCAACATTCTTAGGACCTGGAATCAAGATTCCTATCATTCCTTGTATAAAGACAGAGTTCCTTTGGTGGGCAGAGGCCTACTACCACAACAAGGGACTGACATTCACTCTACCCCCTGCTGCCCAAACCCTAACAACAGACGCATTAGACTATGCATGGGGGGCTCACTTGGCAGGGCAGTGCAATCAGGTCAAATGGAACCCAAGTCAGATGCACCTGCATATCGATCAAAAAGAAATATTAGCTGTACAGAATTCCCTGACAGCCTTCATGAACCACATTCTTCCAGGACAATTATTGGTAAAGACAGACAACACCACTGTTATGTGATACATAAACAAGCAGGGGGTAACTCACTCGTACCCTCTCTGCAGACTAGCCATGACTCTGTGGAACACAGCCTTGAGCTACCAAGTGCACCTACAAGCTCAATTCCTGCCAGGCAAGCTAAATTCACTGGCACATGACCTAAGCAGAAAACTCTTGGACCCACACGAGTGGAAACTGGAACCAAAGATGTTCAGCATTTTGAGAAACAAATGGGGGAACCCAGAGATAGACCTGTTTGCCTCCCCTCAGAACTACCAATTGGACAAATTCTGCACAAGGACTCCCCACAGTCAAGCTTGGAAAGTGGATGCCTTGTCCTTCACCTGGGAAAGCCTCTCAGTTTCTGCCTTTCCCCCCCTGCCTCTCCTCTTGACAGTTCTGCTAAAGATCAAACAGGACAAACCAAGGACAATACTAATTGCACCAGACTGGCCGCACCAGCACTGGTACCCCCTCCTGCACAGTATGTCGCTGCTGGAACCATGGCACCTGCCTCAGACCCCTTCCCTGCTGTCCCAGCAGGAGGGCCAGATTCTACACCCCAGCTTCAAGCCCTGATCCTTGCAGCCTGGCTAATTCCCTGAGCTCTCCAATGGCATCCCTCAGTAAGCAGGTGTTAGATGCCATTCTGGAGGCAAGGAGGCCTAGTACTAAAAAATTCTATGCTGAAAAGTGGAAAAGATACTGTTCCTGGAGCCACACTCGGGGATTGGGCACAGCAGTGCCCAGCTTACCGCATATTCTTCAGTACTTAACATAGATGCTCCACAAGGGCCTTTCCTTCTCATCAATTAAAATTCATGCCTTAGCCATTTCAGCTCATTATAATACTGAGTCACCCCTCTTCTCTCACCTCCTGCTGAAACAATTCCTCAGAGAGGGCCAAAAATTTAAGACCACCCAGGACAGCCCCTACTCCAGCCTGGGATATTAACTTTGTATTGGTAAAGCTCAGTCTTATCTCCTTTTGAGCCAGCTGCAACTGCAGAGTTAAAATTCCTTTCTTGAAAAACAGCCTTCCTTCTAGCCATCACTTCAGCAAGAAGAGTGTCTAAATTACAGGCCCTCATGGCAATGGAGCCCTTCATAATCTTCCATGCAGACAGGGTGTCCCTCAGGACCAATCCTTCCTTTTTGCCCAAGGTGGTATCCAGTGTGGCCCTTAATCAGTCTATTCACTTGCCAACCTTTTTTTCTAATCCACAGAACAAAGGAGAATGAATACTGCACTCTTGAGAACGAATACTGCCCTCTTTGGACGTGCACAGACAACTTAGATTTTATTTGGATAAGAGTAAGCCTCTCAGAAAAACTGAACAGCTGCTAGTTGCCTTTGCTGCAGGGGTAGAGGGGAAGGCTATTTCAAAGCAAACCATTTCTAAGTGGATAGGCCTTTGCATTCATTTCTGCTATAAGCACCATGGAAAACCTATCCCAGAGGGGATAAGATCACATTCAACCAGGGCTGAATCTGCCTCTACAGCCTTTCTCAGAGGTGTCCCTACCAGGGACATCCTAGAAGCTGCTACCTGGAGCTCTGTACATACCTTCATCAAGCATTACCACTTGCCTTTTTTCTCTAAATCCAGAGCTGGTTTTGCCACTGTAGTCTTGCAGGGCTTAATAGCTGATCCTAATGCTCTCTAACTTCCTCCACCCATCCTTAGCTTTGAGAATCTACCCAAATGTAATGACAGCAACAGTGAAACATGAAGAACATAGTACAGTTGTGTACACTTACCATAAATGTAGATGTTCGAGTGTTTTCACTGTTGCAGTCCTGGTTACCCTCCCTCCAGCCCCCTGACTTCTCTTGGCTATACCTTTCTTCTTGTTTAGTGTATTTCAGCTTTCTGGTATATTTGCTTTTTGTTGGAGGTGTAACCTTATATATAATTGCTTCCCATTATGGGGGCACCTGACATCTGGGGCAAGAAAAAACTGATGTAATGGCATTGGCTGCATGCTTTGTACCCCTGATGACATGCCATCATGGAACAAGACAGCATCCGACACAGGGATCCAAGACTTTGATATTCAGGCTGGCTGAGGGCTACCTGCAGGCAGATAACCCAAATGTCATGACTGCAACAGTGAATACACTCAAACATCTACATTTATGGTAAGTGTACACAACTGTACTTTTGTAAGGTAATAGCAGCAGAACCCACATTTCCAGGACTGTCCCAATCAACTTTCTAACATGTTCCATTTCCACAATATGCAGGGGTCAGTGTGCTATGTATGTGTGTGGTTAATAGTGTCAGGAAGTAGCGGTAACTGGTGGCAGTTGTGGCTCACTGCACTAAGTACATTACTGTGGATGATGGGGTCCATGGTTCGAGACTGACTGTGCCTACTGTTTTGCATATCAGCTATACCTATGGTAGGAGATCTGCAGGCTGTCCAGAAGTCAATATTTGTTACTGCAAGAAAGCTGGACAATGGAGGGATAGGAGGCCACAGATATGGACAGTACACGGCTCTGAGTAACCTAGACGGTGCCTAGTAGAACAGCAGGTTGTGACAAGTCAGTCTAGCTCCAGGATACAAAGGCTGCCATGTAACTGTGTCAGTACTAACAAGTCAGTGGGCACCATCCATACCCCTTGAATGACAGGGTTTCTCTGAATGTCCACATGTATGCCTCATACTAATGTTGTCTTTGTCATAACATTGCAATTGCCTGGCAAACTATTGGCAAACCAGTACAGGTTGATGTGAAAACATCAATGACAGATGGCTGAGATGCAGACTTCATACCCATAAGAAAATGCAAGCTAATACAAAACCAGTCTACCAACTGTCTACATTTGAAAGAGAAATATTAAGATGCTGTCCCCATGTCTGGGCCTGTGTCCATCTGTGATTTATGGCCCTGTCGAGAAGTCTGGCTGTAAGAGTTTGAGGTGCATGGCCAACATGTAGCCTTAGAAGAACAGTGTAACACAAACCGTCTGAGGACCAGAGCAGATGAATGGGGCACAATGCTGGCCAACCTGCTAAACAGGTACAGTCAGAGGTGTGCAGTCCGTAACCCTGTGTGTGTTGTTACGACTTCTCCCCCAGTCACATCCATAACTACAACTACACAAGAGGAGCAACTGTGGGCAAAGCCTGCGACTGGAGCAGAGCAGGACAAAGGGCCACATATAAGGGGAAGGAGGAAACACTGGCCATATAAACGTAGAATATGCATACTAGAGTACTTTGTGCAGTAGCATGGATTTCGTGCAGTGTATGGAGTCAGTAGACAAATGTCTGTCAGGAGTTCCTCTCATTAATTTATACTGATCTGCCCGTGACATACCAGGGCATCACAGTGTTGTACAAAGTGTACCTTACATATTATGCTAAACTCTGCTCAGTCCAATACAGTCTGTACTCACCCTAGATATGACTCTGTTAATAAGGATAGCACACAGCCAGGATATTCCTCTGCCAGTATATCAGTGAGATGCTGGACTGCTTACTGAGGTTCATCAGCCAATCGGCTGTAGCACACAAAATCCTGGACTTGAGTGCAGGTAGATGTGGCCCGGAGTCCCACTCTTACTTTTGATGGTCATACTGGGCATGCTCCTACTTTCAGCCTATATCTGAACCAACAACTGATTGTAGAACTGGGATGTACATATATCCCTTCTGCATACAGGCAGCTGTGTACACCTTAACTATCTATCTATCTCCACCCCTATCAAACATGTTTACCTCCATCTATCCGTGTGTGGTACATATAAGATATATCTGGATTTGTTGAATTTGATATACATACAGATGTGTAGGTAACATATACAAATATATCATTTATAGAGAGTCAGAGACTGGGGAGAGAGAGACCCTGAAAGGCACAGAGTGATGTACTGTAGCACCCACATATACACCAGTTTTAACCAGTGGCATGTGCAAATACTGTGGTGAGGCCCATTGTGTAATAGTAGATGTTCTTCGTGTTTCACTGTTGCACTCATCACTTGTGGGTTATCCATGCCGGGTAGCCCTCGGTCAGCCTGAATGCCAGAGTCAAGCATTTCCCCTGCACCGGCTGCTGCCACCTCTGGACTTATGTCAAGTCATCAGTGGTATAAAGGAGAGCAGCCAACACCATTACATCAGTCTTTCTTGCCATGGAGCCCAACGCAAAAGTAGTTTGTGTGTGTGCTGGTTGGTCGTTGCCAGAATAGAAGTTGAATATGAAAACAACTAAAGCTAAGTACCCCATTGGGGACCTTTTTCTTGCACTAACCGATGTTCAAAAAAGTCAATAATCGTCTCCGCTGTGGAAAACAAATACCACACCAAGACTTCCATACCTTGTGTATTACTTGTCTAGGCCCAGACCACAACGTCCCCTGTTGTCAGTTCTGCACACTTTTCAATTCAAGAACTATTCGCCGTAGAGCTGATTTTGTAGCCAGGCATTTCCAGAGTAGTTCCTCGCATTATGAAATGGTATCCATTGGTCAGCAGCCTGTGGATATTCCCAAAAAATGAAAAGATAAAGAAAGGGACAGCCCACACAAACTTGAGCCTTCAGACGACCCATCCCAGAAGTAAGTCATCAGTTCTCAGGAATTCAGTGAGGCCCATTCACAACCCCTGATGCCCGATTAATGTCCTTCACAGGCCTCTACCGTGACCCTTTGTATGGCACCAGGGACTGCTTCATCATCCAATTCCTTGGTTGTCTCTGCTTTGGTTGGGTCTGGAGCCGCTATGCAAGCACCGGCTTCTGAAGAGGTTCTTCGCACAACCGATTCAAGGCAAAAACCGTCTTCGCCTCCAACTACTGCATCCCAATGACAAATGGATTTACCAAGGCCTAAAAGCAAGACCACCCCAAAGAAAACAGTCTCTAGTCTCCATCTTACTCCTCCTCCACCCCCTCAGACACAGTTACTGAAAATGGCAGAGGATCTCATCACTTTCATCAGGGGTAGCCACACCACTCCTTCTAAACAAATGAGGGATACTTCCCCTGAAGTTCACACAGAGCCAGATTCTGAACTTTTGGACTACCTTGATTCATATGAGAAACAACAACCTCTCACCTCTTTTGAGGATTCTGATGCAGAGGAATCTATTCCTTCTGCCTCCCCCCCTGTGGATCTTACATTTGGGGAAACCCTGCACACTCTGAGAGCATTTACAGTGGGAAGCCCAAGGTTATCCTCAGTCTAAGAAAAGATTGAGAGTTTCTAGATCTTCTTCAGCACAGACCCTTGGCCATCCCTCCTATTCTGTACGTGGTGGATGATGTTTTCAGTGAATTTAGCCTCACCCCCGATTCCCTATCCCCTGAGCCTAGGAAACCTGACAGGTACTACAGGGTGCCTGATTCACATAAGTACTTGTTTAAAAACCCTGCAGCAGACCCAGGAGTCATCACACAGGGGCCCAAAGGGGCCAAGGCTCATCTAAAAACCAATTCCCTCTGACAAGGACTCAAGCTCTGGACAGATAGGGTAAGAAACTTTACACCTCTACAACCTTAGCTATTAGAGCTCTTAACTGCCAGTTCCATATGCTAAAATATCAACAGCACACCTTGGAACTTACGAAACAAAAAATTTCATCTTTACTTAATGACACTAATACTTCCAATGAGTTAGCAGATCTTTTGCACTCTACTTCTCAAGTAGCTAAACAGTCCCTGCACTGTGGATTTGATGCCCTAGAAGCCTCAAGTAGGACCGCTGTGGCAGGTTCAGTCATTAGGAGGCACACATGGCTAAAAGAACAACCACTGCCTGATCATCTAAAATCAAAACTACTTGATGCCCCCCTTGGGTATAGACCGCTTGTTTGGATCAAAAGCAGAGGATGCCATAAAAAAGATGGAGGATAAAGCTAAATCTATGCAAACAGTAAAGTACTTCCTCCAATTTCAACCTCCCAGATTCAGCAGAAACTTTCCCTCGAAGCACTGGTCTTTCCCAGCCCCCAATAGACAGGTTCAAGGGAGGCCTTGCAGGGATAGACCAGTTAGACCACAAAACCAAGGCCAGTGAAAAACTAAGCAGTATCTCTTCACCCCTCCCACAGCAGGGAGTTCTAAGAACATGCAATGACTCCCACTCCCCCTCCCATCAGAGGTTAAGAGGAAGACTATGCCTTTACAAACAAAACTGGCTGTCTGTAACAAAGGACCAATGGGTATTAAAAATCATTTTTCAGGGCTACAAATTTACCTTTCAACAAGTCCCAGCCTTAACAGGTTACCAAAGTCTACCTCCAAATCAGTGGGCAGACTCATTAAAACAAGTGCACATATTCCACGCTCAAGGGGCAGTGGAGCCTGTGCCACAGGAGCAAGCAGGAAAAGGTTTTTACTGCAGACTGTTCCTAGTGCCAAGAAAAGAAGGCACTTGGTGACCCATCCTCGACCTGTCCACTCTAAACACCTTCCTAGAGGTCCCAAAATTCAAAATGCTATCTCTTCAAAAACATTTACCAATGCTGGCTAAAAATGCATGGCTAGCCACCCTAGACCTAAAGGATGCCTACCTTCATATACTCATAAGGGAGTCTTGCAGAAAATACCTACGCTTCAGAGCAGGTTCACGACACTTTCAGTTCTCTGCTTTACCTTTTGACTTATCTATGTCTCCCAGGGTCTTCACAAAATGCCTGGCCCCATTGGTTGCCTTGTGCAGATAGAAAAACATCCAGAGTTACCCTTGTCTGAACTACTGGCTAATCCAGGCAGACAACAAAGAAAAGTTACTACAGGATCTGCTGTTTGTACAAACAACCCTAACCTTTCTATGGTTCACTATCAACAGGAAAAAATCAAACCTAAACCCCTCCAGGCAGATCTCCTTCTTGGGCGCACTCCTGGACACAGCCTCCCAAACAGCATTCCTCTCACCAGAAAAACAATGCTTTCTGCCAAATTACTTCTCCCAGCTAGCTCTCAGAAAAAAAATCACAGCAAGGAAAATTCTGCAAGCACTGAGTTACATGTCATCCTGCATTCTGATGATTCCCCTAGTCAGGCTGCCCATGAGAAAACACCAGTAGTCCCCAAAAAACCTTTGGTGCCAACACTCTTAAGTCTATAGAGACCACTCTCCCCCTTCATTCCGTGCATAATGAAGGAGTATCCTTGGTGGACAGAGGCATGTACTCAGACCCTTCTCCTACCTTCCTCAAGGCCAGACTATCACCACAGATACCTCAGACTTAGCTTGGGGTGCTCATTTAGACACCCGGTGCACCCAAGGCTCTTGGGACCTCAGGCAACTTCACTGGCACATCAACCTAAAGGAAATGATGGCAGTTCACAAGGCTATCACATCCTTCCAAGACCTCTTAAAACCAGGAGTCCTCCTCATAAAAACAGACAATATCCCAGTCATGTGGTCCATCAACAAGCTGGGGGACACACTCCTACAATCAACAAGCTGGGGGACACACACTCCTACCCTCTCTGCCGACTAGCCGTGAGCCTCTGGCAGACTGCCTCCTCAATGGGCCTACACCTGATAGCCCAGTACATCCCAGGATTCAACAACACCCTAGCAGACCATTTAAGCAGAAACTACTAAGACCTCCATGAGTGGAAACTCCAAAAGGGGAAATTCCTCCAAATCACCCAGGCCTGGGGGACATCAGAGATGGACCTCTTCGCCTTGCAACACAACAATCAGCTGCACAAATTCTGCACCAGGGAGTTCCACCCCCTGGCTATAAATGTGGATTCTCTCTCATTCCAGTGGACCAATGTCTTCATTTATGCCTCCCCCCCTGCCCTTACTCCCAAGGGTACTGCTCAAAATAAGGCAGGAAGGACCAAAAGCCATCCTTATAGCACCAGATTGGCCCAGGCAACATTGGTACCCCTTGCTGCTCAGCTTGACCAAGGAGACTTACAGGCCGCTGCCTTTAATTGCAGACCTCCTGACACAAGCCAGAGGGGAGATTCTACATCCAAACCTGCACACTCACACTTTCTGCATGGCGTATCCCCCAGGAACCGGGGATAACCCACTGTTGAGCAAGCAGGTCCTAGACATTAAGTAAGCCAGAAGGCCCAGCACCATGAAATCGTATTTAGAGAAATGGAAAAGATTTAACTCCTGGTGGCCTATCAAAAGGTCACAGCAGCTCCCAGCCATCCCTCCCACTTATTCTGGACTACCTAGTGGTGCTACTTAACAAGGGCCTCTCCTTTTCCTCCATTAAAATACCTGCCTTAGTCATTTCTGCACTTTCATGCTGAACAACCTGTCTTCTCTCACCCTTTGATTAAGCAATTCCTCAGAGTTGTATCTAACATTAGGCCCCGTAGAAGGGCACCCACTCCAGCCTGGGACCTGAACTATGTCTTAGAAAAATTGGCTTGACTTTGCCTCCCTTTGAATCAACTGCATCAGCAGACCTAAAACTCCTTTCCTGGAATACTCCCTTCCCCTTGGCTATTACTTCAGCTAGGAGGGTGTCAGAACTTCAAGCACTTAACTGAACCCTTCATTATCTTCCCTGCAAACAGGGTGTCTCTCAGGACTAATCCCTCATTCATGCCAAAGGTAGTATCAGATGTGACCCTAAACCAGGCTATACATCTCCCCACCTTTTTTCCAAACCCTCAGAATAAAGAGGAGAGACTTCTGCACACACTGGATGTGCACAGACAGTTAAGATACTATATGGACAGACCAAAGTCCATTAAGAAGATGGGTCAACTGTTGGTTGGCTTCACCCCAGGGAAAGAGGGGAAGCCTATCTCCAAGCAGACCATTTCAAAATGGATATTTCACTGCATACAATTCTGCTATACCTTTCATGGGAAAGCTCCTCCTAAATCTATCAGAACACATTCCACTAGAGCAGCCTCTACTTCCACTGCCTTCCTTAGGGAAGTACCCACCAAGGACAACCTGGAAGCTGCCACTTGGACCTCGGTCCACACCTTCACCAAACACTACCACCTGGCTCTGTTCTCCAGTGCTCAGCCAGGCTTTGCCTCTGCAGTCCTGCAAGGCATGCTAGCTCAATCCTAGGAATTTCATACTTCCATACTCCTCTTCCTCAGCTTTCGGAATCCTCCCACAAGTGATGACTGCAACAGTGAGGCATGAAGAACGCAGTACAGTTGTGTACACTTGCCATAAATGTAGATGTTTTGAGTGTGTTCACTGTTGCAGTCCTATTTTCCCACCTTCCCCTTAATCTTATCTTTTTTGGAGATTGTCGTTCTTGTGGCCTTGGGCCACTGGGGGCTATTTAAAACATTTCCTTCAAGGGGCTCCTACAGGTTAGGGCAAGAAAAACTGATTTAGTGGCACCAGCTGCTCTCCTTTATACCACTGATGACCTGACGTCAATCCAGAGGTGACAGCAGCTGGCATGGGGGAAACGCTTGCCTCTGGTATTCAGGCCAACTGAGGGCTACCCAGCAGGGATAAACCACAAGTGATGACTGCAACAGTGAATACACTCGAACATCTACATTTATGGTAAGTGTACACAACTGTACTGTTGAGAAGGGGTTGTAATCTCACATCAACTGCCGTGTGTCTGTGTGTGGGGGGGGGGTGTTGCCATATGTGTGACATGTACAGCAGAATACACACACCTAACAGGCTTATGTCAGTGTAATGACCACCCATATTTTGCTCTGTGACTACTGTCCTCCACAACAATGGTCTCCCTGTCAGCAGCTACTGATGTCATCCACCCCAGCAGCACTGGCAGACCCACTCTACATGTGTAAGTCCCGTGGCGCATGCAATAAGTACATAGTGCTATAGTATAGACAGGTAGGTAGTGGTTCAACAACGGCAACTGACAGTGTGTGTGTGTGTGTGTGTGTGTGTGTGTGTGTGTGTGTGTGTGTGTGTGTGTGTGTGTGTGTGTGTGTGTGTGTGTGAAGCATATCTCCTGTGGCTGTCCTCTTTGTGTGTGTGGTGGTTTTATGATTTTGAGGCCTAATCCACCCATTTGACTCCCCACATTGCATTACTTTACAGGGCCTGTTGATGTCATCCATCTTATATGCACTGTTTGACACCCTGCAGGCTGTATAGTTTTGCAGAATGTCTAGATGTTTGCCTTGTATATTTGGTCTGTGTCTCATAAAATTGTGGTTTCCTGGCAAATCATTGAGAGTTGAAGTCAGAAAATAGACATTTGAGTTTCAGACTTCATACCCTTCACAAAAGTAATGCTAATGTGAAACCTGTCACTCTATCAGTTTATAAGTTTGTAAGAGCAATATGTAAAAATTGTCCCTATTTTTGGGCCTGTATCCCCTCATTATTGAAGCCTTTGTTCACGTTTATTGCTCTAAGAGGTTGAGAGGTATGCTCCAGGCATATAAGCTTCATAGTACACGTGATAAAGACATAGTACTGTCGTGCATACAGCTAGATAGGTAGGGGTTCTAATCTCAATACTGGCAGCTGTGTGAGTGTATATTTGTCTGTGTATGCATATTCCCTGTAGCAGCGTGGCTGTCTTGCCTGTGTGTTTGCAATGGTTATACCATTTTCTGTGCCTGTGCCACCCTGTTAACTCCGCCATCACCAACTTATTCAGGGCCTACAGATGTCATCCACCTTAGATGCAGAGTTAAATATTTTCAAATGCAGTAGCACTGTGGCTCATGCAATATGTATGGCGTTCCATAGTGTACATAACTTGATTGATAGGTATTCTAATTCCAAAACTGGCAACTCTCTGTGCATGTCGCCCTGCAGACGTAAATATGTGACATGGTTGTACCATTTTAAGGGCCTGTTAACCCCCCCCCCCCCAGTGGCAATACTTAAAGCACCTGCAGATGTCATCCACCTGAATAGTAGTGGCAGACACTGCAAAACTGTTTAAGCTTCCTGGTTCATGGGCTATGTATATAGCGCTATCGTATGTAAAACTATGCAGGTGGGATTTTACTGTCAACAAAGGCATTTAATGTGTGTGTGTGTGTGTGTGTGTGTGTATATCCCCTTGCAGCAGTGTGACTGTGTTAGGGCCACAAACATGCCTCTCATCCCCTTAGAGAAAAACATCTGGATAAAGCCATACAGAAAAGTGGGACAAAGCCCAAATATTTCCCCTTAGAGAAAAACATCTGGATAAAGCCATACAGAAAAGTGGGACAAAGCCCAAATATTAGGGTCAATCTTTAAGTATTGCTGTGACAAACACAGAAAGTAGATAGCATAACAAGTTGTGCATTCTCATGCATTTTCTGAAGGGTATGAAGTCTGACAGGAAAATATCTGTCATTATTGTGCAACATCAGTTTTTAATGATTTCACACTACTTTGCCAGAAAACCACAATGTTATGACAAACGGAATGAAAATATGTGGCAAGCATCAGGACATTCTGCAGAAATCTGTAGAGGTGAGAGGTATGGCCACCCACCTGTCCCACCCTGCAGGTTGCAGTCCATGTTTGGCCAGGTGTGATCTGTGACAACGACTCAAACAATACAGAGATCCCCAGAGTGTAGGAAAACAAACATTTTCTAAAGTTGTCTACTACTTGCATAAAGGAGTTTTCACATCAGTAGCACTTTAATGTTATGATAAATAGCAGAACCTATGGTAATGTGACACAAAGAAGCTGTCATATTGGAAAACCAAGGGAAGTCCTGTCTGTTGCATTTGCCATGGATATGGTATGTCTTGCCAACTGTCACGATACTACAAGATGTGTGTCACATTCCACATTTGCTAAGGTGGCAACCCTACTCTGTGTTGCCTATGTTGTTCAATATGTAGATATGTGTAGGCCCTGTGAGTAGCTGCCGCCCGCAATGATGCACATGTATGTAGGCATGAATGCAAAGTGCCACCACCCACATATGTAGGTACTGCCTAAGGCTGTGGCAACTGTAAGTAGTGTGTTTGTCATTCACCCACAAACTGATGTTAATACACTGCAGTGGGGTTATACAGTGGGTATGGAATGTAGCCAAAGTCCCAGCCACAAGATGAATGTAGAAAACAGTACCATCATACCATATGGCAAGGACATGGCCCCACTATTTCCCACATCAAAGGCAACCCCATAAACACACAAACTGCGTTGACAGACCTGGGTACTCAAGTTGATAACACTGTTGTATTCAGCCATCAAGTAGTGGCAGTGGTCAAAAAAGCCTTGGATATGGTTTACCACATAGGTAAAGGGACTGCATCCAGACAAAAGGTGGACATTACCTCTGTATAATCCTCAATCAGTACAACGGTGATCATCATGGCTGGTCTGGTATGTACCTATGCAGACATCTGCAGCAACTGGATCGGCTATGTTAACACCCACAAAGGTTATCCATGGCCTTCAACATCTATTCCATGCAGACCACCTCAAGTCAGTAGAGCCCCACTTGGTATCGGACAGGTTTTCTACAGGTGGGCTGTGGCATGCATAGATGGCAATGTGCTCAGTCTTTCAACATTTGCTCCATATGTGTGAGTCTAACTCTGTGCTTATTACTAGCACAACAGGCTGAATCACGTATGCTACAGCAGGAAAAAAAAACTGCTGGATAGACAGATTTGTCTCCCAGAAGCTGCCCTGTCTCAGGAATGCACTTCCCATACATATCAAACAGAATACCATGATGACTCTCAAGTGCATCTGTGATGAGTGGTTGAAAAACCAGAAGTATGTCCCCGGGGACCAACCTGTGTCCATCAGTGCCAGGGGCAACAGATGCTGATTAATGATTCTGTTGGGGATAAAGTAATGGCTAGGTTTGTAAGGGACCCAGGGCCAGTACTCTTGTAACCTTCTATGGACCTATGAACCTGCGATCCTAAAGAACTCCCAGGTGACATGTATCAAGATTAGCATACTGTGTCAAGGGGTATGCATGCAAGATTACGCTGTCTGTCCCCATTAACCCTCACACACTGTTCCACACATACACACCTAGGTAAACATGCACATATACAGCCATAGCTTGACAAGGAAAGTCTCTCTGCATTGCCACTATGCCATCATGAGCTTCTGTAATGGCAGCAGGTCACCTTGACTTAAACACACAGACACCTGGAACAGAAACAGAATAAGGTCTGTCAGACAACAGTCAGTCAGCAGTACTAACAGCAATAAAGCATTGTGGCACAAAGGTACATACACTTGGTGTACGCATGACAGTTGCCAGCAGACAGCACGTTACAGGTCATAACAGTACTGCACTAGAAACTTCCATTAACTGTATATATTCACCCTGTGCATTACACACATATTAGCATGTCCCTGCATTGATGGTGTGGATAGCAGGGATGTGGCACAGGTATCATCACATGCAGAGGGTGGGGTGTGGTGTGGGGTTTCCAAAGGCGTAGGCTGTGCCATACAGTTGACATTGTGTGTGTGTGTCTGGAGGGGTGCTGATCAGCTGGGCCATGGAGAGGAGCTGCTGCATGTGACAGTGTTGTGGGAGTGTGTGCATGCACACAGTCAAGCCATGTGCTAGCCCTACACAAAGGTATGTTGGACAGCTATGGACCATGCATAGCAGAATGCATACCATCTCCAGTGGTTCTACCAGGAGTGACACTGGCACCACCATGCCCAGGGCCAGATGCGGTACTACTTGCTAATGGTGACCAGTGTCTGCTGGGTCTGTGTCCCTCATGGGAGCACTCAGGACCATGTTCCCATGGCCTCCACAGTGTGGTGTGGAAAGCAGCCTCTCTTTGGTAGTGCTGGTGGTACTGCCACTATAGGAGGGTGACTGTGCATTGCCAGTGGGCTCTCAGCTGATGTTACTGACCTACGTCAACGTGTCTAATGCCCTAAACCCACCACATGTTCCAGCACAGCTATTGCATGGTTAAAGACTGATAATGTCTCACAACACCATCTATCCACTACATTAGCAAAATGACGCAAGACATCACCAATGCTGTGGAGGGAGTTGTGCATGCCAGGCAGTGTGGCATTGATGACCCTGAGCATCCGTCTAGTGTACCGTTCACAACGTGCCTATGCCTCCATGATGGACCAGCACATGCATTGGGTGACATGTGCTGTGACACCTAGATAGGCAATAGTCCTCCTTCGAACACCCCTGTCAGTCTGCCTGTGTCGGACCTTGCCAGCTCTCTGGCTATGGCTAGTGTCTACAGTCACAAATGCCATAGTTGCCACTCTCCCCCGTTCAGTCCCACCACCCTCTGACTGCCCAATATCTGTGGCTGCTGGGGACTGGGTATGTGTGGGCATACTGACTGCGTGCGGGGACATTGGGGGTGGAAGTGGGATGTCAACCAGTGGGACACATGCAGTCCCCAACAACCCCATCTGTGCCTCACAATGGCCACCATCAGTATCATCAGAGTCCGATGACACACTGACAGGTTGTGAGGGGGACACACTCCAACTCCATGGTCACATATGAGGGGTAGACAACATGACTACATTAATTCCTGCACTCTAATGTCTGCTGATCCACACACACATAGATGTGTATATATATATATACATATATATATATATATATATATATATATATATATATATATATATATATATATATATATATATACATATATATATATATATATATATATACACACATATATATATATATATATATATATATATACACACATATACATATACAGGTGATGTGCCACAAATGCATTATACAGACTGCACCTTCTGACTGATGCCCTGCACAACACACAGTTAGACCACAGCAGACTCGCACTGTACAGGCCCTCAACAATATGCAGAGCAGCTATATCCAGTTAATGTTGCTAGTACTATACATTTGTGAGATACGTGACAAGTCAGACTATGTAATGGACCCTCACCTAAAACACAGTCGACCCATTTACACAATAGTAATGCACCTCTGTATAGCAGACTGGCTACATCTTTACAACAACACATACTAATATATTACAACTACTGCAAATATGCTACTGTGCTTACCGATGTGATGTACTGCAGTGAAACCCTCCACAACTGAACATGCATGTATTGCAGTATGACTAAGCTTAACAGTAGTGTCCGTGGCAAACTGGCAACCCTTAACATGGCTAGGATATAGATGAGCCATAACAAGACAGTGCCACACTCACCAGTTACAGGATGATGTTCCCCAGCCACACCAGAGGTACTTATGCATTGCTGGGGTAGAGGTCTTGTCAGCAGACACGCATGTGGCATTTGTACAGGATAATATGTGCATTTATCAACATGTACAGTACAATCTGTGATACTACCCAAATTGCTGACATTCACAACAGGTGTGCACATGTGTACATTATAACACCCCACCCACAAATGCAGATTGACTTGACATATGTGTACAGGTATGCAGAGGCTGCCACTATGAATGCTGCAGGATTAATGTGATGACCACTGGAGGCTTGCCTGGACACTTCTTGGCTGTGGAATCTGTGCAACCCAAATCCACAGCATATGTTGTGATAGTTTCTTATGAGCTGGTGGCTGAACCCAGGTTTGCCAGGAACTCCTCTGTGGCTGAGAGTGGGGGTTGTGTAGCAGGCCCTTCCCCGGTGCCAGCATGGTCCCTGGCCACAGCTGTGGCCCTTTGCCATGCAGGATGTATTATATCTGTAGCACGGTCTTGGACCTCTTCATAGTTCCTGTCCTGGTGGCCCACATCATTCACCATTGCTATGAGGTCTGCTCACAATGCAGCGCAGTCTTGCTGGTTATGGCAAGTCCTTGTCAACAGCACCTGGTGATGGAGTCTCAGGGCATCAATAATGGCAGCGGTCTCAGCTTCTGAGAAAGATGGATTGTGACATCTGTACATCCCACCTGACAAACATGAAGAGGGGAACACATCACAGGACCGCATACATTGCCCACCACAATGTACACATCCTGCACATCCACAGTTGCTACCACTATCCACATCTAACTCCCATATCATAACCCGTCTGTTACCACAGTATCTATGTAGCTATCCGCATCATAGTGGCAATACATCATGCATTTCCTCCTGATCCTGATGTTTCATGCTACTTGCTGCATGTTCTGTGAGGTGATCAAATGCATGTACCTGTTGCACCTATTACTGCTTGTTCCTAGCCAGTCTGCATAGTATGCTGTGGTGTCAGCCTCCTGGTAAGCACCTGGGCTGTAGGCTCACCCCTCAGGTCTCCCTGCCTTCCTCCCACAGATTCTGGACTATATGGCTGGACAGTGTCCTACAGTTTCCTCTGCCATTGCAGTTGATTTGGGTGTCCTTGCACAGTATAGCACCTGCCTCATTACATGGATGGGCAACCATCTACAACCACCACCAAGGAACACACTGTGCGAGAGATGCAATGACAGTAGGAACCTGCAGTCCATGCTTCCTCCCTGTCAAGGCCACATATCTGTCCCCAAACAGGTTAACACAATCAGTACTTCTCACACACCACCCACACCTACACAACACACACACACACACATATGCAGTGAACCTCAGCATACACATCCACAAAAAACAGAGACCTCTGAGGCAAAGCCACATGTGAATACCACAGCTGTACATGGCACATACCACACATGGCCACATACCTGCGTCCCACAAAAACACAGGTGTCAGCACATGTCAAACATGTTACACGTAGGAGACTCAATTATGAGACACAGTGATGTGCCTTTCACCTGGCTGTATATGTGGATGGTCACAGTTACTTGTGTGTCAGGTGACAGACACCACTATATCACATGCACACGGCTGTCTCTCACCAACAGGTAGTGTCATGAGTTTGGCACAGTCCATGTTGGTGTGCCTGACCTCAGATGTACGTCCCTGGACTATATGCAGTGAGACATGAGTGACCACACTGATTGTGTGTCCCAGACAGGTATGTCCCTAGCCTTATGCAGCATTCTGCTGTCACCCAGACTGGTGCCACACTACATTCAGGACATGATTGACCTTAACATGCGTCCTTTTATCCTGTGATATTCCAGGGAGTTCCAGTATCTGTGAACCTGGGATGCTATGGTCAACAGACCACAGTGTTCTGCAACAGGTGGCCTCCATCTGTCTTTAACTGGCCTTCAGGTGTCTGGCAATGGTTCTTACCAACCCCATAGTACCTTTATTAGGAAAAGTGGTGAGGTTATCACTACAAACATACAACTGTCAGTGCAGCACACATTGAAGGCCATGCTGTTAAACCCTAGGTGTCTACACATGACTCTACCCTCAATGCAAGCATTCTTAACCCTGGGAAATGCTGATATCTGTGCAGTCACACACACATGGTTCAAAGCTGCAGAGAGCACCCCAGCCTTACCTGG
Organism: Protopterus annectens; assembly: GCF_019279795.1. Lineage (NCBI taxonomy): Eukaryota > Metazoa > Chordata > Ceratodontiformes > Protopteridae > Protopterus > Protopterus annectens. Next base: position 627,485,278 of record NC_056750.1, on the reverse strand, counting down.
CCTACCATCCTATCATACAGTCATATCCCAAAGTGTGGGCAGAAATGGCATAGAACATGTCATTGCGGTATATATGAGATGCATACACACCTCCATGCTATACAAGCAGTAAGATGCACAGTGGACACCACAGGGGCAGTTCACTATTGCCAACACACCTATTCAAATCATTGCTAGCTACCAGCCACCACATGTGACCAGGAAGCCCATCCTGCCTATATGGACCTCAACAGCTATATTCCGATTTGGGTCTGTACCCTGAACCTGGGTCACTTGAACAACCCAAACGTACATTGGAAGATGTACCCATGCCAGCGCATACATGGCCAGAGAGCCATCAACAGTGGAATTGCAAACACCTCTGTGCAGCTAGGGGCTACCCCCACATGAGATGAAGGTGCGTTGCAGTTGATATTGCACAACACAGGTTACCAGTGTAGCATCCCTACAGTTTCATCCTCCGTGGCAAAACAACCATCATGCGGTCACGTTTGCAGTCACCATCATGTGGTCACATTTGCCGTCACCATCTCCCATAATATCCATCTAGCTAGGGTCACACATACTTACACCTCCAACATGGAATGCAGCCTCCTGGGGGGTGGTATACACAGCTTCACAACCCCAAACCCCTCTGTAGGGACTACCACCAATATCCACACATACACACATGTACGCTTGTGTAGATGATTGCAGTCAGGTATACCCAAAAGGACTACATCATCCTCTGCAAGGATATTTACACCTGTCTGGTGAACATCTGCAATACATAAGTGCCTATTAAGAGGGATGACATACAGCTGTCCAAGACAAACTAGTGGCAGGTGCCCATTTACAGGCAATGTCTTGTTAGTGTGAACAAGCAAATGGGATCACTCTTGGGAACCTGCACAGCAAACCCAGAGCCCATATTGTTGACATCCACTACAGACAATCATCTACCATTCTGCACATATGTCTGCAACATCACAGGAAGCACCTGCATCTGCTCACTTGTGGTGGTCAGGGACACCAGCTATACCAGTGCTTGTAGGTATAGCATACTTGATGCCTGGCAGAGTCAGTGTAGGCTTCACCCCCCTCCCCCCATCTCACCCATCATTACATCAGGATGTCCACAGTACCTGCCCCTTCTCCTATATGTAGGGAACAGGTTGCCACTGCCATGTAAAAGTCATGGTATACATCCGCCATGGGAGCCTATCGCATGACAGGATGCATCCTACATGACCCCAAGCATAACCTTGCAACAACATAAGCAACTGTATTCAAAGGATGCCAGACTACCACCTTTGTCCCAGCCGTGTGAATGACAGCCAATGTCACCCCTTTACACTAAGTGATGCGTCCACCAATCTGTCACATTATACACCCATCAGCCTATATCTGCTGTTCTGCAAGGCCATAGCACAGTTTATACTGCAGCTGATTAACAAGGACATTGGTGACCTCCACACACTATGTCACGTGCAGTTAAGCTTTGTCAAGGAAGGGATCATGTATGTTGTACTTGACTGACCTCTTTGACACAGTCACCAAAGCTGTGGACGGGGGGGGGGGGTGACAGTGCACACTTTGACCTGGAGAAAGTCTTTGACAGTGTAACCAACCTGGCCATAATAGATATATGCTCCCAAGTATGCTTCCCACCATATGTTACCATAGGGGTACCACAGTGAAAACACATAGGGGAATCCACACAAAACGGTTGACCCATAACTAGTGGCATAATCTGTTGTACTGTGTTTGGGCCTCTGTTGTATGCGATGTACACATCTGTGGTGCAGGCCACAGTCATTGGCCTATGGCCGACCATGTCTGCAGACGACTGCATGCTGTGTGCTGTCACAGGATTCTTTAGTGATGTGGACATCTGCCTAGGAGGGTCTCATGCAGATATATGACTGGCGCCAGAAACATGGTCTCAGGCCACATAGCAGGACATGCAGTGTCAACTCCTTTGGGGCGAGTGACATCCCCATATATTATCACAGTACTAACAACATCCTAGGCATACAATCAGTTGTGTGTGATCTGTACACACAGGTCAATGGCAACATGACATCTTACCAGCATGTTGCTTCTGTTCTATAGTAAACCTTCTACATGGCCCACGTCATACATATGAGTATGTTATCCAGGGACATGAGTTCTAACATCCCTGTATTTCCCACAGTAAGGGCCATTATTGTGTAAAATGCCCTATCATTCACCTCACACAGCATATGCAGCAGCTGAGGACATCACAGAGGTTCCCCACGAGGGAGTACCAGGGCCTCAAACATCTACCATACACAAATAGGCTATAAGCCCAACCCTGTAACTGGTTTCCTACATACTCCTCAGAGGTGAAATCTGTCTGGCATGCAAGTCAATCACAGACTCCACTAAGTTGGGACTGCTGCACAAGTGGAACTCGAGCTGCACTCTGTTAACACACACACACACACACACACCCTCAACCTGGTGGTGTGTGACATCAACTGATCTTCTTGGTGGCTCAGATGTGTGTCCCATGTACTCACCCTGCTATGGAATGGTCACCCTGTTCACATCAGGCAGGGTAGCTATTTACACCTTTGCAGGCAGAACCTGGATAACTGGATGGTTAACTTCACATCCACCCTTAGGATATCATCTGTGTCACTGTTAGACTGGGGTATCCGGTACTGCCTTGCATACACATGGATTAACATCTGTTCTAGGCATATGGTGACTCAGGGCCCATAGCCTAGTAAACTTGTATGGTCCTAGGTGTAGCAGTTGTGGCCTGTGTGCTGTGACAGAGTGTGTTGTGTGTCCACATCCATCACTGCCATCGACTGGTGTGTCCCCTATGGGCAACGTTACAGTACCATGTCATACAGCCAGCATCTGACAAATAAGTGAGTAGTACTACAAGTGCATGTGGACATTCTAGCAACATCTGTGCTAATAAGTAACTGAGAGCAGTGCATATAGGGTGTAGGGTTTTCTCCTCATAGGTGTCCGACATCTGTAGTACCCAGATGTTTGCAGAATGTGCACATGTGCCTGATATATGTGCCAGACAAATGTGGATGTCTAGAAACCAGTTGGACAGTATGTAATGGGTGTCCCCAGAATATGGGGAATGTGTGTGTGACATGCCAGACCCCTCTGAACACAGTAATGGTACATTAATATCTGGTACTGTATTCATTCCGTTACATTGTATGGGCAGTATGTATACACTGTTGCTGAGGCAGACCCTGTGTCCTCCCACTACTACTGCCTATAACCTGCTGTCCTGCTGCAGAGGGTCACCAGGTATACTAGCCATGTCTGACAGGCAATGAGATACAGGTGTGGAATACACAGTAAGCTAGCCAGAGTACATCAGGACAATCAGGGACACCTGGACAGTCTTTGCACTAACCCTGTATAACATTCACAGACGGAGAGGGGCTCATGACACTATATGATATGATATGCCAGCTGTATCTGCCAGTAGTTACTGTCACTATTGTACAACAGACAATCCAGTAGCATTTATATGTAGACTGACCATTGCCGGGGGACCAAAGCTGCGATCTAGGTCACTGCAGACTTTCTCATTACTGCATCCCCCCATCTGCATTACATTGCATGGTTAACTCTATGATATACCTGGTTTAGTGCTGTACTCCTTTGTGAGCAAAAATCCAGTGGTAGTTTTCCTTGGAAATTGCAGTCTGTCTTCATGAAGAAAATCAAACTGTCAAAAAAACAAACCAAAAGGCTCCGAACCAGCAGGTGTAAAACTCCAAAGGTTTATTAGGAAATGTAAAAGTAAAGCGCTTTTCGTCTCCCTTAGTAGGAAGACTTCTTCAGACAAAGGAAAAAATCATCAAACACAATTTAAAACCCAAAATGTTTTATTTTTGTCAGGTTCTGCATTGTGGTCTGACTTGATTTTTGCTTACTTCTAGAGACATACACCGTTTTGCATAAGCAACAATGAGATCTTAATGTTTAGACCCACGGTATTTTGAAGTGCTATGTTTACCTATTGTTAATGTCATTGAACACCAACAGCTGTGGATTTACTTAGGTGTTGCATTTCTTTCTTTCTTTTGTCTTCTGCTACTTTATTTATTATCTTTTTCGCACACAGTACAAACTCATTTGCAGAACAATGTGCCGTATTCATGGGCACGATTGTGAACTGATTTTTCATTTGTTTGGCTATCCGCCTTTTTCGCATGCTTAGTACCTGCATAGTTCTTGAATGAAGTACCAACTTGTGAATCCGGCGGTTGGTTTGTTTGCTTTGATTTAGACGTGTCTTCCACGCAATGCCTTGCCATATTTTTTCTGAAACAGCTGCATTTTGACTTGTTTTGGCTGCTACAACTGTGCATACTAAAAGCTTAGAAAGTGTTCTCATTGCAGCTTGGTGCTTTACCCATTGCTCAAGGAACATTTTAAAAAAATTATTTTTCATATACTGTCGTTGCATTCTGTTGGCGTTTAAATGACAAGCAATTTCTGTGTTAGATTTTTAACACAGAAATAAACGTATTTGGTTATTTAACATTAGAAATAACATTTCTTTTATTAGAAACGCCTTTGAAATTCCGGTTATTGCAGACTCCTAGTTGAGTTGCACTGTTTATTTATTAATTTATTATTGATTCTTCGTTATGCATTAGAGATGTGTACTCCTTACTACCTTTTCTGTTAAGGAATGGATATTATATTTGTATATACTTAGTTGCAAGCATTACTTCATTTTATTTTCTTTTTAATCACAAGATTCTGTATGACTTTTGTTTTACCCTATGAAAAGTTGTTTGCTAAAATGTATTTTAAGGGAAACAAACAGTATTTACACTTGATTAGGTTCATGAATCTTCACTAAGACATTCTTGGTTACTTTTATCAAGTTTATGTTTTCTTTTTTGAAAACTTTTTTATGTTTAACACCCTGTCTACACTAAGTGGACATTTATTTATGCTTTTAATGTAATACAACTTTAAATGTGAAGGTATGTCAGTGGGTTCAATTAAGGCAGCTGTTTGTAATTTTGTAACACACACCCCTTTTTTTGGGTTTTAAATTGTGTTTGATGATTTTTTCCTTTGTCTGAAGAAGTCTTCCTACTAAGGAGGCAAAGCTTACTTTTACATTTCCTAATAAACCTTTGGAGTTTTACACCTGCTGGTTCGGAACCTTTTGGTTTGTTTTTTGACAGTTCATGAAGAAAGTCACAGACCCCTTTACCATAGGCAGCAACTTGCCTTTTGTAGGTAATGCTCATGAACAGGTGATTGCCTGTGCACCAATCTGTGACACACACTTGCTAATAGCATGCAGAACAGCTAGGTTGCATTGCCATTAGGAAGTGGCGTAGGAACACAGTGCTATAATTAAGGCAGTCATATAGGCCTTGGCCCTTTTCCTAGCCTGTGAGGAGGACATTATCAATTTGTTTGAGCTACAGCATCACAGAGGGTAGATAGAAATACTGTTCACTGTTTGGATTGATGTGTTATGTCCACAGTTTTGCATGCCGTGTTTGGCCATTGTTAACGGACTTTCTGATTCTGTGGCAGGTTACTGTTTAACAGTGTGTGTTGGGGTCAGTAAGGAGACAGGCAGATGAATGTCATACATTTTTATCTAAATGTGCATGCTGCTGCAGTTGATGCTGGTCTATCAGCTGTGTATGTTTGTAAGGGGAGAATGTGATGCATGTCCCTGTCACCTGAACCCCCCCAACCCTTTATGTATGGGCGTTGTCTGGATGCCCTATGCTAGGTGTTTGGGAGGTATGGTAGGTCTGTAGCAGGTAGCTGAACATATTGCTGCATGTGTAGCAGGCTGCAGCTGCTGCATTCTGGCCAGGAGTCATAATGGGGATTGTGAAGACATTGGGGGACAGCAAGCTGTATATGTCAGTAAGGGAGCAATGTCAGCTGTTGTCACAGCATGGCCAGGGTGAGGGTACCCATAACAGTCCAGGTAAGGCATGTGCCTCTGGTACATAAGTAGTAGTACCATCCTGAGAGTGGTAGGGGACATTTAGGACATACATTCATATTTGTAATGTGTCCCACCCTCCAGGCCTTTGACATGCTACTGTGGGTGGCAGTGACTGTGGTAGCAGCACCAGTTCTGCTGGGCATTACAGGGCTCAGTTATTTCTATGTTGTATTGAAAAGCATGTAGTTGTCGTGCAACAGACTGGACAGTGGGCCTGAACTGTGGGTGTCCGGATGTCAGACATGCTAGAAATGTAATAGATAGATATACTAAGTCATTATTATAGAAGGTTTAGTTGCAAGACATATGTGCATGCATACAATGTGTTGCACAGGATTGGCATGAACATGTGTGTTTGGATGGCTATGACGTCTGACACTAACCTGTCTGTCATGCTTTTGTAAAATCAGTCTGTACTGCCATGCCAGTACTTCAGCTCACAGAGCACCATGCCATAAGTAGGCAACACAGCTGTGGACATTCTGCAACAGTCTGTGCAGTTGTCAGCTCTACCTGATATTGTAGGCCTTCTGTCAATCCATCAACATGTCTTTGGCTGTGTACTGGTTCGGTGTCCACATCACAGTACACTGTTAGTTACCACATTATATGTAGTAGTGGTGTCACTGGGTAATCAGGATATCTTTGTAAAAACACCAGTAATTCACCAGTGCTGAGTTGGCCTAGTGGTAAATTGCACTGAACTGTAGTTGAGTGGGTCCTGGGTTTGAGACTTGGCAGGGGGTAGTTATTTTATTGATATGCATAACAGTGTCAGAAAGACAGAAGGTGATTAAAGCAGTTTTAAGTGGGTTTGAGCAGGTTTGCTCAATGCACCACAATGCTAGTCCCACTTAAACCCGTGTTATTTCTAAAAAAATAAAATAAATAAGGGACGATAGAAAAGTGATGAAATGGGGGCAATCAGGGGGAAAAACAATATGAAAGGCAGCTAGGGATGTGTAGCACGGGTGTAGGAAAGGACCATAGCTTTCCATTTCTTGTGCAGCAACAGCTGTGCATGATGTGGACAATTTGAAATTTATTGCCTCACACCGAGAGGTGCGGGCAACATAACTTTGTTGATTAATTGATGGGGATGATTGATTCATGGCAGCATATGTGTGGGTGAAATGGAGAGCTGTGTATGGGATGAAATTTATTTTGGGACAGGTGCCCTTTTTTTTTAAGGTGAGGGTGGGATGTTGGGGAAAGTTTGTAGGTATGTTTGGGTAGATGAGGTCTGTAGGAGAGGTTGCTTTTGTAAACAGACAAGACAGCAGATGGGCAATGTATGACACATGAGGGGAGTAAACACCTTGGACAGGGAGGGTGATTAGGAATTGGAGGGCCAAGTGCCCCCAAATGGCAACAGTGGGACTGAGATCCCCATCCATGGGCAGTCACCACTGCTCCTTCATGGCCCCGAAGGTGGCTGTTCTGGGGGCTGGGTGACAGGGTCAGCCTGCCCCTTGAGGTGCACCAGTCTGCCCTCGATCTGGCGCAGTCTGTCATCCAAGTCAAATTTGATGACCCTGTGCATCATACCTAAAACCTGAGTCCAGATGATAACTTCCTATCTGCACCTGCGCCCGGGGGGCGTCCCCTGAGGCTGTTCCACCCGTGGGTGGTGCAGGACCAGCAAAAGGAGCAGCACCAGGTTGGGTCCCAGACGTGGTGGGAGCAGTACCAGGTTGGGTCCCAGATGTGCAGGGAACCAGTGCCACGGCCCGATGAGGTGAGATAGGTGGATCCAGCCTACCCATTTGTGCTATGGTGTTGAGATTTGTGAAGGTGTATAGGTTAGTCATTTCAACAGTAGTAACAGCATACATGGGTGTTTCAATTAAGCCAGAACAATAAAATTGCATAGCATACAGAACACATGCATAATTGGAATAACAGTCAGTAGTGTAACAGCATGCCAGCCGAAAGAAGTGTAACAGCATGCCAGTAACAGTTACGGCAAAAAGCCAACAACAGTGGAATTTCAACAAGGTATGTTAGCATGCAACCGTTGTAATATATAACCAATATTACAACACAAGGCCCAACATTAGTTTTTGAGAACAACATATGTGGAAATTAAACCATACCTGTAGTATAAATAAGAATAAATATTTGTGATGCAGATGGGGGGGGGGACATTCCATTACCAACTGTGTAGGCTATATTTTCACAACGGTACTGCTCAGTACTCTACAGATTTGCCCTTACTTTACATCTACATGTGCCCTATAGCTTCTGTAGCACATACATACCTCTGAAGCTGTCCACATGGGATGGTATGGGCCAAGCTGTAAGAGCTATAGCTACAGGGGACTATTACATGTCAGGGGAACATGTATGACTAACAAGGTGTAGCCTGCACTGATGTTGTGTGTGTGTGTGCTACTGGCATACTTCAACTGGATTTATGTCTGTGTCCAAGGTTATTTGCAGCAGTGATCACTAGCCGTGATAGTGTGACACTTAAGAGACATGTATCATGCATGGTGCAGGGAGTTTATACCTATCCTGTTGTCATTCATAGGCATGGGGTTAGACTATCAGCACACATTCACAGATGTACCAGACATACAGCCGTACCAACAGTAGAAAATTTCAGTTGTCTTATTCAGTTGGAGTAATAGTGTACTTCATGATGTTTTATTTAATGGAGCCTTATCACATGGATGAGCATTGCTTGTTTACACACTAGTACATCTGGACACAGACATTAGTATACCCTTCATGCAGCTACTACAGACATTTATTCACCTGTAAGTCTTTTGTGTGGAGAATATCTATTGACAATACGTGACTGCTTTTATAAATAGCCAGTACTTCTTGTCTCTTAGTATAAATAATTCTTACTACCAGTCCCGGGGTTCACATCCTGGTCTGTGTGTGGAAAAAATAACAACATATGTATTGCTGATCACACTGAGCTACTGGGCCACTGCTGTGTGTTGGTTGACTGATATGTGCCCACAGCTCACCTGTTGACAAAGTCTGACCTGGTGATATCGGTAGAGTGTCACAGAAGACTGTAGTGATAGTTGAACATACATGCATGAGAATCAGGCATGACAAAGACAGTAGGTGAAGTGTGTATTACTACCTGGAATGCAGGTGTCGACAATTAACCCATAGTGGGTGGGAATATGTGTGATGTGTACAGACCATATCAGGGTGCTGGGATGCTTACCTGACCCATATACATTTGCAGATGGTATATTTCCAGTCTACAGCTACTACTGTGTCATACTTGCCTGCACAGCATACCTATGATGTTCTTTGTGTTTCACTGTTGCAGTCATCACACTTGGGGTTATCTGCTTGCAGTAGCCCTCAGTCGGTCTAATTAACAAAGTCTTGGGTCCTGCATCAGTTGCTGTCTCTTCTTCTGTGACGTCAGGTCGACAGGGGTATAAAACATGCAGCCGACGCAATTACATCAGTCTTTCTTGCCGTATGGTGCCCGAAGCAGAAGCAGTTCGCAAGTGCCGGTCAGCCGACTCCTGAAATTTTTGTTTTCGAGTTTCAGAACCGAAGTCTTCAACTAAAAGCTAAGTACCCCACTGGGGAAACTTTTTCTTGCTCTAAACCGATGTCAGTAAAAGTAAATAATTGCATTTCTTGTGGAAAGCAAATACCTCATAAAGATTTTCTTTCATACTGTATTCCTTGCCTAGGCCCTGACCTCGACGTACCTCGCTGTCGGTTTGTGCCTTATTTAAACCTCGAACTATCCGTCGTCTGTATATTTTCACTTCTAAATATTTTGGTGCTCATTTCAATTATCCTGATGTGGCTTCGGTAAGCCATCCAACTACCAATATTCCAAAAAAATGCAAAGATAAAGGCAGAGACAGGCCGACTAGGTCCAAAGCTACCAACGATGCTTTTCCTAAGCCAGTTGCCAGTTCGCCGCTGCTTGGTGAGGTGCTTTTGCAGCCCCTGATACCCGCTACTTCAGATTCGCAGGCCTCTACTGAGACCCATTCAGAGTCCGGTATGCCGCGAGATGCTTCAACTGTGGAACATGCGGATGTCTCTACCTTGGAAGGGTCCAGAGCCGCTGTGCAGGCACTGGCTTCTGAGGGTGTGTTCAGGCCTACTGACTTGCATATTAAACCAACATCATCTTCTTCTTCAAGGCCTAAAACTTGAACCATGCCTAGAAAACTGACGCCCAGTCCGCATGGTCAGGCCTCTATGCCTAAAAAACAAATGATAAGAATGGCCAAGACCTTATTACTTTAATCAGAGGAAGCCAACCTTCCCCCTCTAAGAGACCTAGGACTGAGTTTACTTATGATACTTCTGACCAGGATTCTGAAATTTTTGTTTCCTCTGATGACCACGATTTAACCTTATCTACCTATGAGGATTCTGATGCTGAGGACTCTATTCCCTCTGCTTCCCCCATGGAGGATTTCTCTTTTGGTGAAACCTTTTATACTCTCAGGGAGCATTTTCATTGTGAAAGTCAGGATTTCTCTGATTCTAAAAAGAGGCTTAGGAATTTCTTACTCCTGCCCCAGCACAGGCCTTTAGCCATACCTCCTGTACTAGACATTGTTGATGATGCTTTTTCGGAATCTAGCTTGGCCTCTGACTCTTTACCTCCTGCTCCCAGAAAACCTGATAGATATTACAGGGTTCCTGACTCTCACAAGTTCCTTTTCAAAAATCCTACTGTGGATCCTGAGACCATTTCACAGGGACCCAAGGGCATTAAAAATACTACTGCCAAAAATCCTACCCCCTCTGATAGAGACTCCAGGCACTGGATGGATGGGGTAAGAAGGTATACACTTATGCAACGTTGGCCATTAGGGCCTTAAACTGCCAGTTTCATATGTTAAAGTATCAGCAGCATATTATTGGATTGCTTAAACAGAAAATGATGTTGATTGCTGATTGTGCTGAAAATAAGGTTTTAATGCATTCTGCTGAACAAGTTGGAATATTGCAGGGCTGCTGTAACTGGGTCTGTACTTAGAAGGCATGCTTGGCTTTAGGAGCAGTCCTTGCCAGATCATGTTAAAGCTAAATTACTGGATGCTCCCTTAAATCAGGACCGCCTGTTTGGCAACAAGGCAGAAGACGTTCTTAAAAAGACAGAGGGAAAAGCTAAATTTATGCAAACTGTTAGATTTTTTACAAGTACAAACTCCAAGATTTAGTACGCATTTGCCTTCTAAGAATTGGACCTTTCCTGCATCTTCCAGACCTTCTCAGTCCAAACCCAGATCCAGCAGAGCACCCAGGCTTCAGACCCAGGGTACGCACAGGACTAAGCAGTGGGGGGCCTCCACTTCCAAATCTGGGAGTAATAAAACTCCCCCCTATGGAAAACTGTCTCAATGACTTCTTTTTAAATCTTCCAAGCACTTCTCAACTGACTGTCCCTTTAGGGGGAAAGATTGCTCTTCATGCAAAGAACTGGGAACGTATTACCCAGGACAAATGGGTTTTAAATATAGTGTCCCAAGGATACAGATTTCACTTCCACATGTTACCAACACCAAGCGGTTGGCCAGATCTACCCCCAAATCAGTGGACAGAGGCCCAAATCTACCCCCAAATCAGTGGACAGAGGCCCAAAAGCAAGTACTCTCTCTCTTAAGCATAGGGGCTATTCAGTTGGTACCAGAAGAGGAAAAGGGACAAGGTTTCTACTCAAGACTTTTCCTGGTACACAGAAAAGACAATTCATGGCATCCTATCCTGGACCTGTCTACTCTAAACACCTTTTTGGCGATTCCAAAATTCAGGATGCTGATTCTTTACCAGTTGCTTCCTATACTAGGCAAAGATGCCTGGTTGGCAACACTAGATTTAAAGGAAGCATACCTGCACATCCCAATCAGGAAATCTTGCAGAAGATACCTACACTTCAAAGCAGGCTATAGGCACTATCAGTTCTCTGCACTGCCCTTTGGCTTATCTACTGTGCCCAGGGTATTCACAAAGTGCCTAGCTCCAGTCATTGCATTTTGCAGGCAAAGAAATATTCAGATATACCCATACCTGGATGATTGTCTAATTCAGGCAGAAAGCCAGGGCATACTTTTGAATCCATCTGGCCTTTATACAAAGGGTGCTAACTTGTCTGGGGTACACCATAAACGAAAAGGAATCACACCTGGTACCCTGTCAACAAATTATATTCCTGTGAGCAAGCTTGAATACAACTTCCCAGATGGCTTTCCTCATGCCAGAGAAGCAAATTCATTTGACAACCTACTTCAAACAAGTGGTCACGAAAACCCTGCTATCTGCAAGGCAAATACTACAAGCCTTGGGGTTCATGACCTCCTGCATTTTTCTAATTCCATATGCAAGACTGTATATGAGGAAACTGCAATGGTATCTAAAAAGCCTATGGTGTCAACATTCTCAGGATCTAGAAGCAATGATTCCTATCATACCTTGCCTACGTCTGGAGTTCTTTTGGTGGGCAGAGGCGTGCCACCAAAACAAGGGACTACCATTTTCACTACCCCCTGCCGCCCAAACACTAACAACAGATGCATCAGACTATGCTTGGAGGGCTCACCTGGCAGGCAAATGGAACCCAAGTCAAATGTACCTGCATATCAATCAAAAAGAAATGTTAGCTGTACAGAATGCTCTGACAGCCTTCAAGGACCACATTCTTCAAGGACAATTGATGGTAAAGACTGACAACACCACTATGTGGTACATAAACAAGCAGGGGGTACCCATTCTTACCCCCTGTGCAGATTAGCCATGGCATTGTGGAACACAGCCTTGAGCTACCAAGTACATCTACAAGCTTAATTCTTGCCAGGAAAACTAAATACACTGGCAGACGGACTAAGCAGAAGTCTCATGGACCCACACAAGTGGAAACGGGAACCAAGGATTTTCAACATGTTGATGAGCAAATGGGGGAGCCCAGATATAGACCTGTTTGCCTCCCCCAAGAACTTTCATTTGGACAAATTTTGCACAAGGACTCCCCACAAACAAGTTTGGAAAGTGGATGCTCTGTCCTTCAGCTGGAAAAACCTATCGGTTTATGCCTTTCCTCCTGAGCCTCTGCTCTCCAAAGTACTACTAAAGATCAAACAGGACAAACCAAGGATGATTTTGATTGCACCAGACTGGCCACGCCAACACTGGAACCCCATCTTGCGCAGTGTGTCAATGTTGGCCCCATGGCACCTGCCTCAGACTCCTATCCTGTTGTCTCAGCAGGAGAATCAGATTCTGCACCCTCAGCTTCAAACCCTGAACCTAGAAGCCTGGCTAATTATCTAATCTCTCCTTTACCATCCCTCAGTGAATCAATGATGGATATCATTTTAGAGGAAAGGAGGCCTAGTACTAGAAAATCTTATGCTGAAAAATGGAAAAGATTCTGTGCCTGGAACCAGTCTCAAGGGATGAGCACAGCAGCACCCAATTTAAGTCAGATTTTACAATACTTAATTGAGATGCTTCACAAGGGCCTGTCTTTTTTCTCCATCAAAATTCACGCCTCCGCCATTTCAGCTCAATATAACACAGAACCTCCACTCTTCTCTCATCCACTGCTCAAGCAGTTCCTCAGAGGGGATAAAAATTTAAGACCACCTAGGAGTGCTCCAACTCCAGCCTGGGACCTTAACTTTTATTGGAGAAACTCACTCTTCCTCCTTTCGAGCCAGCTGCTACTGCAGATTTAAAATTCCTTTCTTGGAAAACAGTTTTCCTTTTAGCAATCACTTAAGCAGGAAGGGTATCTGAATTACAGGCCCTTATGGCAGTGGAGCCTTTCATCATTTTTCATGTGGACATGGTGTCCCTCAGAACCAACCCTTTCTTCATGCCCAAGGTGGTATCCAGTGTGGCGTTTAATCAGTCCATTCATTTGCCAACTTTCTTTCCTAATCCACAGAACAAAGGGGAATGGATACTGCACTCCTTAGATGTGCACAGACAACTTAGATTCTACTTGGACAGGACTAAACCTCAAAGGAAATCTGAACTGCCGGTGGCATTTGCTGCAGGGACAGAGGGGAAGGCTATTTCAAAGTAAACCATTTCAAAATGGATAGGCCATTGCATTAATTTCTGCTATAAGCACTATGGAAACTTATCCCACAGGGAATCAGACCCCACTCAGTCAGGGCTGCATCTACCTCTACAGCCTTTCTCAGAGGTGTCCCTTCCAGGGACATCCTAGAAGCTGCTACCTGGAGTTTTGTACATACTTTTACCAAGCATTATCATTAGCCAATTTTCTCTAAATCCAGAGCTGGCTTTGCCACTGCAGTCTTGCAGGGCCTTATAGCTGGCCCTAATGCTATCTAAATTCCTCCTCCCATCCTTAGCTTTGGGAATCTACCCAATTGTGATGACTGCAACAGTGAAATACAAAGAACATAGTACAGTTATGTACTCTTGCCATAAATGTAGATGTTCGAGTGTATTCACTGTTGCAGTCGTGGTTACCCTCCCTCCAGCCCCCTGACTTCTTTTGGCTATACCTCTACTCTCCTTTACTTTGCTTAAAAGCTTTTTGGTGTATTTGCTTTTTTGTTGGAGGTATAACCTTGTATATTTATATATTTAATTGCTTCCCATTAGGGGGGCACCTGAAATCTGGGACAAGAAAAACTGATGTAGTGGCATTGGCTGCATGTTTTATACCCCTGATGACCTGACATCACAGAAGAAGAGACAGCAACAGACGCAGGACCCAAGACTTTGTCAATCAGGCTGACAGGGCTACTGCAAGCAGATAACCCCAAATGTGATGACTGCAACAATGAATACACTCGAACATCTACATTTATGGTAAGTGTACACAACTGTACTTTCAGGAATGCAAAACACAAAACCACGAAAAACAAGCCAACTAATAAAACAAAAAGGCATAGAGAAACACAATGAGAGCCGGCAAAACAATGCAATTTAATTTGAAAAACCTGTTTAATAAGCGCTTTCGGTGTGGACTGTGCCTCACCTTCTTCAGACAAAGAAAATCCAATTAGCAATCTTTTTATAATGAATTAAAAAACAATAAATTAGTAAGTAGTATTCAATTACCAGTTAAAGTGAAATACCAATAAAATGTCAAACAACCTCATAAGTATGCGTAATAATAAAACTAAAACCTGCTCTAAAATAATATGCTTATACTTAAATACATATGTGTATTCTTTTAAAATCACAATAAAGAACACTGAATTAAATCAATAAATATTGCTAACTACCAAATATACGAGAAACATAAACAGTCAGCCTTGCATTTAGAAATGCATTTATATATACATGTGTCTATAAACAAAATTGAAATTTCATATTAAAACATGTCTAAAGTGCAAAAGTACAAATAATAAAAGGTAAATAGAATACATGTTGTACTGAATGTGCACTCATAAAAAACACAAGTTAATGCGTCAATACATGGAAAAACTTAGAGCTTAGAAAGTGGAGCTTAAAATTGCTATATTAAACACATAAGAATATGTAAATTATCTCCTTAAAGCTGAAAGTCTCAAGATGCTCTTAATTGATAAATTTTCATTAAGACCTGGAAAGATGTGTGCACCTGTTCTAATTTGCCACATCAATTCATCTATTTCTAATGATATTTGCCAGGGTCCTCCTCTTATGTCAATATATCTATGCTGAAGAATGGCAAATTTAAAATTGTTCAGGACAATCCGAAATGTGTTTAGCCAATGCGTTATTTGTGTCATTCTTACTTATGGCATAACAGTGTTCATATATTCGCTGTTTAATTTTTCTTTCTGTTTTGCCAATGTAGAATGCGTTACAATAATCGCATAGGGCAACGTAAATGACACCTCTGGTCTCACAATTGTACCTAAAATTAACCTTGTATGATATATTCTTAATGAGCACCTTGTCACCTACTGAAATATATTTACATTGGGTGCAAGCCCCACATTTAAACATTCCATTGGGCCTATTGGAATGTGGCTTTTTCTTTTTTTGTAACATAGCCTTTAGATTAGGGCCTCTCCTATAGGTAATTTTAGGCTTAATCCCTAACCTTTTAGACAACATTTGGTCCTCAATAATGATGTTCCAATTTTTATTCAGAATATCTCTAATAATTTGATAATCTAATGAGTATGTACATAAGAAACTAGTCTTGTAAGCACTCTTATTGTCACATGTAAGGGCTTCATTTGAATCTAATTCCTGTCGTTCATTTGATCCAGTAAGTCCCCTTAGCAATGGTTTAAAATGGCCAATGCTTCTTTTATGTAAAACTTTGTTTTTAATGTTAACAACCAAGTTCGTAAGGTAACCTCTATTAATAAATTTGCAATGCAATTGTTTGCATTCTATTTCAAAATCAGAATCGTCTGAAATTATCCTAGCAGCCCTTACCATCTGGCCCTTTACAACGGCTCCTTTTTGGTGGTAAGGGTGACTGCTGGTAAAATGCAAAAATGTATTGGAATAAGTTGGTTTCCTATATATAACACTTTTATATCTATGGTTAATTCATTAATGATGATTTATTATTATGTGCATCTATTTTACTTTATATCCCCTAAACGTATGCATTTCAGTACATTGTCTGGTAGTGCAACTTTAATGTATTGGACACTTATGTGTAACTGGGGCTTTCATACTTGGGTCTCCACTGAAAAAGGCCTTCTGCTCAAGCTGGACTAACTTGGTTATCAAATTTCAATGCTTGTGTGTGTGTGTGTGTGTGTGTGTGTGTGTGTGTGTGTGTGTATCTATATCTCTCTTCCTCTCTCCCTCTGTGTGTGTGTATATATATATATATATATATATATATATATATATAAAAACATTTCCCTATTGCATATAAAAAGCTGAATGGCCGATATTCGAACTGTGCACATACTGCACATGAGGCCGTCACGCTAACCATTCAGCTAACAAGGATATGGTGATCAGAGCTATACTGTTCTATATAGCTCTCAGTTACGTTACAGAACTGCTGAGTGCCACGCCGCTCAGCTATGCTTAAACTTGACTTTTTCTATTAAAATTAAAAGCATCCAGTTTCTATTTTTAGATATTTGGTTCGTGTTTCTTGCTAAGCACCATGCAAACACAAAATTAAAAAAATACATAAATAATAGGGACGCTACTTTTTAACATTTAATTTCACTGCCATATGGCACTCCGACAGTACAGGGGCTATGTAATGGACACTGCAACTGGCCAAGGACGCAATTATTTTAATATTCTAGTGCCGTACAGCAATTTGACAGTGCAGGGGGTGTGTTACGGACAATGTAACACCCCCCCATGTATAACTTTTACAGCTGTCTGGGAAAACTGCAATTTAATATTTTAGTGCTGTACAGCACTTTGACAGTGCAGGAGGTGTGTTAGTGCACCTTCATTAATAGGGTCCCATTCACATTCTTGAACTTTTGCAAGTTCGAACGTCATATGGTCAAAACCATATGTTCGAACTTATAAATCTTTGAATGTTTCAACTGAGATCTCCGTAAGGGAAGCTCTCCCTTTCCTGCAATGTAGTGCAATCTCGGAGTTGGTATATTTAAGTAGCAGGGGTGTGCGGGGGTGCAGGGGGTCTTGCCCCCCCGCTTACAACTTTCAGGTAATTTTTTTGTATTTTTGTTTATATTACATTTTTGAACTTTTAAAGTTTGAGCATATGGTGTCGACCATATGGTGGTCGAACTTTTAAAAGTTCGACAACATGATATAGATTCCATTAATATGCAAGGCGCACTGCTGAGCGGGAGCTGCAGACACAGCCCATGGTACACTAAATCTGGGAGATACTTTCAGCAGGTATTATAAGACAGAAACTCATTTAGTGGGTGGGACAAGATTTGACACAGATGTGCTATAGAGAATCATGAAACTGTCCATTTCCCAGAGTTTACTTAGTTGAACCAAGATAGCACAACTTTGTGAGGTACTTAATGTCAGTAGATATTTGTTGGATGGGCCACTGTAGCAAGAAAGTTATTCTTCCACCACCCCCATTTTCTCATTTTGGATAACCTGGTAGGTAATTTTCCTTAATGTGGTGTATTCTTTCTGTGTTAATTTATTGAATGTAATGCCTACTTTTTATTGGAGATTTTTTTAACTAAATATAGATGTTCTAATTTGTCTACCACAAGCACATTTCCCTGCAGAGGTTTCCTGCTTTGAAAATGCAAGGTAGGTGCATTTCAGCACAGCTTGCAGGGGACCTTCGATCCACTACTCCTCATTGTTAGTGTTTTTGCGTGACCAGTGTTAGTCTTCAAAGGGGAACTACAACAGATTTGGAAGTGGCTGGACCAGTGCTTTTTTTTTTGGTGAGCAAACCTTGATGTTATTTTACTGAGTTACATGACTAAAGAGCAGGTCTTTTGGCTCACCACTCACAAGTGTGACTGTAAAAGACTGTAATTTTCAAAAACTAGAGATATTTTAAAAAGCAGTAAATGCAAGGAGCAAAAACATATTTTTTTGCAGAAGGGTAGGCTTCCCTGTATCCCTGCATATCTGCTACTTATATATATTAATTCTGAGATCACTGTATTTACAGGGAAAGGAAACATCTCTGTCATGCTGCACTTTTGATCCTAAAATGTAGAACACCAGAATCACATCATTAAATGCACAAGTATCAATCAGTTGTGTTGTCAGTTATTGGCGGGGCACCCAATTTACTGCCACAGTGAAAATCTTCTATAATAGTGAACACCTAACACAGCTGCATTTTATTTTTAGTATCTTTATTAAAACATATTTTAAATTGTAATATTAGTTTACATTAATAGATAATAAAACAAACTGTAGCAGTTTCCATTGTTGTCATGTAAAATACATTTTTCTTAGCAATGTTCATTCCTTCCCACATTAAATTGTTCAGATTCTGCTTTCCTTTAAACCTCACTCCTCTTAAACATTATTATGCATGTATTGTTTCCACAAATTCCATTTATTTCTATGATTTTTCCCTTCCCTTCTCTAAGTATCCATCCTCGTTTCTTTTATCTAGTTTACAGTTTTAAGAATACCCATTGTGTTTGGTGTAGGTTCTGATATCTGTTTTCTAGCAGTTGTTTTTTATTGGAAGTCAGTTGACAGTCCGTAGCATTAATCTTAATAATTAATGTACTCAATTAAGACAATATATCTTGGCTCAAAAGAATCATTTCCTTAATTGCAGTTATTTGTTTCCTCCAACATTTCATCAAAGCACTCTGTAGGGAATTTTTAAAGTCTGCCAACTTGCTACATTCCCAAAACAGCATGATCCCAGTTATTGTTCTTCTCTATCAGACCTCCAGCATTTGTATCTACCTGAGAAAAAGTCCTCTGAAGTCTACTTGGAGAATAAAAATGTACATACAGATATTTCCATGCAAAAAAAAAAAAAACTTATGGACTTTGTTGTGTACCTGGGAGATTTCTTGTTATTGCGTTTTTTTGCCTTTCCATTTTTCTTTTCCTCATCTTTTCTATGGTAAACTTAACTGAAAACACTGCCAGAGCTGATCTTTCACTAAGCCATCATCTCTCTTTCTTTTTGCATGTACTCTGTCGTCCTTCCTTGGATTACTGTTGTTTTGTTTTAGTATTTGTGGGTTATTCTGTCAAGTGTAACCTGTTGTCTGGCAGGCATACCAAAGCCAAAACCTTACAGAGACACCATACATGCGATGTATGACCTCAGCCTATGGGCGAGGGGTACATAAGCAGAGTATGAACATGAAATCCTCAGACTATCTTGCGACTTGTCTGAACACAGAACCTTTGCTAACACTGGTCCGAGTACTGCATCTTTTTGTCTGCTACCACTGCCAAGACTTGGTCAGATAAGTACCCCATTAAGAAACTTTCTTTTTTCTTCTTTTTATTACTAAAGATTTATTCATGTCAGCTAAGAGAGAGATGTGTGTGTCTATGGAAAGGAGATTCCTTGCAAACATCTCCTCTCTCTTTTTGTTTGCTTAGGGATTGAGCATGATTACTGTAGTAAGATTTGTCACTTGTTTGTTTGTAAAACTCTCAGAACCAGGTTAGCTTCCCTGAATTTCTATTTGGAGACACAGTGTCTTTTTTGCAAGATGGTGGAACATTCAGCCTCTGATATCCTGCTCGCACCAAACAGGAAGTACATAAAATTAAGACCTGATGTCCAGTCCAATTCCGACATCCCTGCAGGAGTCCTGGATATGTCCGTGTCCTTCTGAGACACCTCACTGCAGTGATCCCACCTGATGCTGGTATGGGGTTTCTTGCACACCCAAGCCTGAGTCTCCTAGCGCTACAGGAGAAAAGGAACCAAAGGTGATTATTTCTGAGGAACCAGGGGTCATACCTCAGATTTCTGTTAGAAAAAAGGTCTCTGGCTCCATTGTTGAGGTCCACTTAGATTCTGCACCACTATGTTGTGTTAAAGCTGACATGATGGTCAAGATGAAACAAAAGTCCAAAATTTTCTTCTCAGTTAATGTCCTATGAGAAGGACTAGCTGGATTTTTCTCATGTCTTATACAAACCATTCTTATTCTTAAAGCCTCCTTTCTTTCTTCTCTTTCTCCTTCTCCTGCCCGTATCCTGTGAAAAGGCAGCATGAGCCTTGCTCAGAAGAGGAGGAGAAGGAATCGGGTTAATATGAAAACTCACTGGCTTATTCCTTTCAAATGCATTCTCTGGGGACAACAGACCTCAGATGATGAGGAATCCTTATCCCCAGATTCTGCGCTGAAAGAGATTTCCTTTGGTGAAACAATCTTCAGAATGATGTAGCACTTTGAGTGGGACACTAAACAGGTTTTAGGCGTACAAAAATGGTACTATGAATTATTGGAAGGAGGGGCCCCAAAAACTTCATTTGTGCCCCTATACCTGAAGCCTTCTTGGATGCCTTTGCCTCCACACCTACTAACCCAGATTCATAGCCACCAGCGCCTAAAAAACAGTATAAGTTCTACAAGGCATCTGAAGGTATGAAATTCCTTCACAAAAGTTGTGTAGCAGATTGCTCCATTCTCTCTCTCTCTCCCTCTCCCTTTCTCCAGATAAATCCGCCAAACTCATCCCATCATCCAGTGTGCTGCCACTTGATAGAGACAGTAGGGCCAGGGACAGGCATGACAAAAAAGGCTTTACCTCTGCTACCCTGGCATTTAGGACACTAAACTACCAAAATATATATCCATTATTTATCTTTTCTTGGAAACCTGAATAAGACTCTGTCTGAGTTTGGGGATTCTGAACATAAATCACAGGTTGTGTCTAACCTCAGCAATACCACCCAAGTAGCCAGACACTAAATGCAGCTATGATGTTGCAGAAACTTCCTCCAGGGCTGTGGCCACTGGTTTGACCTTCAGCATATTTGCTTGGCTTTGCCTCCAGTCCCTTCCTGAAAATGTCAAGTCCAAGCTTCTGGACTCCCTTCTGCTGCTGAACTCTTTAAAACTTTGCAGGAAAAAGCCAAAGGCATTCAGGATTTCAAGCAGATTTTTCTTAATCAGTACCTAGATTACCAAAGGCACAGTCCCTCTAAGCCTACTACCTTTGTTCATAGGGACAAAAGCCCTCTCAAAAGTGTTGAAAACAAAGATCAAATACAAGGAGAAACCCCACTGGAATTCAAAACCTAGAAAAGTCTCTCTTCCAGAAAACTGTTCTACTGACTGACTATTTTCTGCCACCCCCTCCCACTTTGGTCCACAGGACCATCTGTCCCAAAGACTCAGTATGTCCCTTCCAGCATTAGACTGTATTACTGCAGACAAATGGGTCATGTCCATCATAGTAGGATTAGTTGTAAAATGTCTTGGAAAGAGCTTTCCTCTCCAAAAGGAATACCCCATCCCAACTGCAAATCGGTCATTTCATCCTTCCCTTGGTTTATGATCTGCTATCCTCAGGTACTGTAGAACCAGTTCCTCCATGGGACCAGGGAAAAGGTTTCTACTCAAGACTCTTCCTGGTCCCCAGGAAAGAGGGAACATGGAAAGGCCCATTCTGGATTTGTAATACCTCAACTCCTTTTTCGAAGTTGTCTTTCAAGATGCTCTCTTTGCAGACCTTACTTCCCTTAATCCTTCTTTAGGCTTTCCTAGTTGCACTAGACCTGGCACATCCTTCCATAGCTTGCCTGTAGGAAATTTCTCAGGTTTAGTTTTTTTCATCTCACTTTCAGTTATCTGCTTTACCTTTTGAGTTGTGTACAGCACCCTGAGCCTTCACAAAGTCCTTTGTTCTGGCTATTGCCTTTTGCAGAACACACGAGATTCAAATTTTCCCTTACCTGGATGACCTTATATTTACGATTCATCCCAGGAACCTCTATGGTTACATCTCAAATTTACCAAGTCTGTACTGGAGAGATTGAGATTCATCCTCAACCTCAGGAAGTGGTCTCAGACTCCATCTCAAGCTATGGTCTTCCTGGATTGTGGACTGAATACTTTGTCAGTAACAGCCTTCCTTCCTCAGGAGAAAGTTCTATCTTTGACCAGTTATTTACAGTCCCTTTTCCCCATAACTTTAACATAAGCAAGGGGGTTCTAAAAGCCGTAGGGTACGTGGCAGCCACAGTTCTGATGGCATCTTATGCCAGATTATGGGTTTATATCACGTCATCAAAGTCTCATAATATTGAATACCTAGTCATTGACCCCTTTATATCCAATGCCCCTATTCAGTGAACTACCAAAACAGCAAATTGTCTTGCATCAAATTGCCATAGTTGGCCAACACATCCCATGTTTTAACTGTGGTGTGATCTTTGAGTTGGTATATTTAGTTAGCAGGGGATGTGGGAGTGCAGGGGGTGCAGCAAAAACAGAAAAAAAAGAAAAAGTTTTATTTTTAGAAATTGTTTTTTCTGTTTTCCTGCACAGTGTAACGTTACATACGCAGTGTTGGACAACTGTGGCAATTCAGTGTAATACAATATGCTGCTTTTGTAGTTCACTGAATAGGACCTTCAATGTAAAGGGGTCAATGATTAGGTATTCAATGTTATGAGAGGTCAATGAAAAGCACTTAACTTTAATAAATTTCTGGTGCCATTCCGCAGTTTCTTCTCCTGTTTTTTGTTTTACAGTTTGTTTTTTGCTCACTTGATTCTTTATGTGATATAGACCCCCAGATTATACATGAGAAAAAAACGGTGGTACTTTGAAGATCCTTTGGTTTCAACACTGCCACTGTCTGCGTTTTCAGATTCCTTTCTTGCCTTTTTTGAAGGAGGAGCTGCAATGGTGGATCATTTGACTCAATACAGCAGTCCCCTTCCCATCACCAACACTCACTCAGTACCTCCGTACAGACTTATCCAACCTGACCTGGGGTTTGTGGACAGGTTCCACGACAGTTCAGACACAATGGCCTCCCAGAGAGATTAAGGAACAAATCAATGTAAAGGAGATAAAAGCCCTTCTTCAAGCTCTACTGGTGCCCTGTCATCTCTGGAACAAAGGCCCCCGAAGGTATTCACAGACGACAACTCTGTCATGTACTATTTCAACAAACAGGGAGGCACCAAGTTCTGCCAGCTATTTAGGCAAAGTCTGATGGCATATGACAGAGCAATAAAAAGAAAACTGTCCATACAGGCAGTTTACATACTTCAGAGGACAATATCATCACAAACACTCTCAGCAGATTTTATTTATTGTTTATTTATTTTACATTTGTTGACTGGATGTGTCTGAATGAGCTATTGCCGTTTTTCAGCAGAGGCCCAAGGAGAAAAGCTCCACAGTTATACAATGCAATAAAAAATTGAATACAGATACATTTCCATAAAAATTACAATAGAGATGTTTTGGTAGTTAAAATACAAAAATATTTAATGTATATTAAAAATAGAACTATAGACAAAAGGAGAATGTTATAAAGTAGAATATGTTGTATGTGTTTGGTTTAAAAAGAGAAAGAGTTTCCTAAATGTAGGGTTTTGTATGTCTAGTAGCACAGAGTTAAGAGGTAATATAAGAGTTTCAGGAAGCAGAATACAGAAGCAGCTTTGGAGGTTGCATAGGATGAAGCAGATTATGCTAAGTTAGTTAAGGCTAGGTTTTAGTTGATTAGTTTGACAGTACTATAAAGGTAATTGTGGAGGGCTGAGTACAATGGCATGACCAGTGTTTTTTAAAGAGGTCTTAGGTTGCTGGCTTAAATTGTTTGGGGTGAGTCAAGCTCCTTATTTCTAGTGGTAGTTTGTTCCATGCAAAAGAGGGAATGGTAGCTATATAAGTTACAGATCCAGAGAAGACCCTCATGAATGGGTGTTACACAGAGTTGTCTTTCTGGACATTGTTCAACTAATGGGGAACATCTCAAATAGATCTTTTTGCCTCCAACCAGAACAGACAACTCAGGCTGTTCTGTTCCAGGACCCCTTGTCCTTAAGCCTGTTGCATGACTTTTTCACGACTTATGACTTTTATGACCCCCCCCAGTCCCAAAGATCCTCATTAACATCCAGAGGGACAAGCCCAACATCTTGCTAGTGACTCTGTCTTCGCCCTGGCAGCATTTGTTCCCTCTTCTGTTCCATCTGACTTGGGGCAATCAGTTACTCTAGAAAGTGGACTTACTCACACATCGCTAGGAATCTCTGATTCACTTCAACCTACAGGCTCTTAGTCTGACTCTCTGAGTAGTAGAATTTTAATTCCCTTCAAACATCTGAGGATGTGCTTCAGGTACTCCAGGAGGTGAGAAAACCTGCCACTAGAAAATCTTACATTTCCAAGTGGAAAAGCTTTTCAATGTGTTGTCAGGTGGATGTACCTTCTATTCGGTCACACGTGTGAATTATTCAAAAATAAGCTGACCTGTTCCTCTATTAAGGCCCATTTGTCTGCCTTTAATTATGTTGTTGCTCTCCCGAGTTGAGGTCAAGCACCTTTTAAAAGGTGTCCTTCACATGAATCCTCATTGAAAGACTATTTTGCCTCTCCGGGATCCGAACTTTGCTCTGGCAGAACTTACGTTGCCACTCTTTGAACCATCAGCTTCAGGTTTACTTAAGTTCTGTACCTGGAAAACTGTCCTTAAAGGTTGCTCTTACCTGTACCACAAGTGTTTGAGTTACAAGCCCTAATGGCATTCCCACCCTTCTTTATCTTCCATAAGGACAGCAGTTCCTTAAGGTCTAATCCTACATTTATGCCCAAAGTGGTAAATGAGCTGTCTCTGAACCAATCCTACATTTATGCCCAAAGTGATAAATGAGCTGTCTCTGAACCAATCTATCCATTTGCCAACCATTTTCCCTAGCTCTTAGAATAGAGGTGAGAGGTTCCTCCACTACTTGTATGTACACAGGCAGCTAAGATTCTACCTGGACAAAACAAAACAAAAAACAATTCTAAAAGACTGACTAACTCTTTGTTCATCTTTTAGAGGGTAAATTAGGAAACCCTGTTTCCAAACAGACTGTCTCCTCCTGAATTTTGAAATCATTTACTTCTGTTACAACTTTCATGCTAAGTCCCTGCTAACTAGAGTGAAGGCTCACTCCAGTTGAGCAGCCTCCTCTTCTGGTGCAGCCTTAAAAGGTATTGATTCCAGATCTGTCTTTGAGTTTTGAGGGTGCCACTTGGAGTTAAGTAGACACATTCATAGGTAGGTACTAGGCTATCTGCCTGAGGGGAGTTTATAAGCCTAGCCAGAGTGTGTCAGCTTTCGCTGCCCCATTGATTAATTAACTGAGCCTCTGTCAAGAAGAGCCAATGAAGTGATCCCAGGGGTGTATTTTCTGTTACCCATCCACTTGTTAAGGTTTCTCTTGAAGAGTGTTAGTAAGGGGCTCCACCTAATGTAGTTAGGAATTTTGTTCCAAAGCATTGGGAGTCTCTGTGACAGGAATCTATCCCTCCAGCAAGTTCTGTTTATTATTGTGGTGAGGTTTAGCTCACTAGAGCGAGTGGCTCACAGTGACTTGGATTTCTTTAGGTGAGCATGTCCATCAATTCTGAGTTGGACATGGCTTTGTAAGTCAGGCAGAGATCACCTCTGAGTAAGCTATATGCCACTGAGTACAGCTGGAGTTTTTCCAGTCGGGCTGCATAGGACATATGTTTGAGGCCAGTAATCCTCTTGGTGAGATACCTTTGTGGTCTCTTCAGCTGTTGGAAGTGTCTTGTGAGGTACATCCCAAACGGGGCATTGTACTCTATGATGGGTCTGATGAGTGACTAGTAGAGGGGCACTATAACCTCTTTATTTCTAGATGCAAACCCTTTAGTAATTAGATGGGCTACATAGAATGATCTTGATTGTCAAAGGATAGATTACTATCTACCTGGGTCCCCAGATCTCTTATTACCTCTTCTGTATTAAGGGGGCTGCCACCTATGTGGTAATTCATGGGTGTTTTGTTTTTCCCAAACGGGATGACTGTGCATTTTTTGGCATTTAGCTTGAGACCATGACTTTGACACCAGGTGTCCGTCTCAGTAAGGCCCTTTTGGAGAATGTCTGTGTCAGCCGGAGAGTCAATTATGGCTCCCAGTTTGCAGTCATCAGTGAACGTGGTTAGCCATAGTCCTCCTGTGTTTGCCTGTACTTCTGAGAAGTATATGCTGAATAGTAGGGGTCCCAGGACCGAGCCTTGTGGGACACCACTTATGACTGGTTTAGAGTCGGACCTGGAGCCCGCTATTCTTACCGTGTGAGTTCTGTCTGTAAGCCAGTTGGCAACCCATTTCGTGACGTAGGGGTTTATGTTCAGGCTGGTGAGTTTTTCTGTAATTCCTGAGTGGGGAATGGTGTCAAAAGCCTTGGCGAGGTCAATGTAGGCTGTGTGAACTACCTTCCCCTCATCTATGGCATTGGTGACTGTCTCAAAGAAGTCAGCCAGGTTTAGTAGGCATGATCTGCCCTTAACAAAGCCGAACTGGGTCGGGTCAAGTGTTTGGAGGTTCCCAGTGTCTTTGTTAATGAGTTCCATGATGATGCGCTCCATAGCCTTGCAGACCAGGCTAGTCAGGCTTATGGGGCGATAGTTACCAGGGTCAGTTGTGTCCCCTCCTTTGTGGAACGGAATAACTGTTGCTGTGCGCCATTCTATGGGCACGTAGCCTGTGGAGAGGCTGAGGTTGAATAGTGTGTTTAGGTGGGGGGTTAGTTTGTTTTGTAGTTCATGCAAGACGCAGCCTGGGACACCATCTGGCCCCATTGACGCTGTGCTTTTGGCTTTTGAAAGGGCTGTTTTCACCTGTGCGTCTGTGATTTCCGGGACACTACACTTTTCCGGTGTTGTTGTGGGCCCTTTTGGGGGTGAGAGAGGGGTGAAGTTTGCACTGAATCTATCTGCCAGGATGTTGGCAATATCAGTGGGTTCAGTATATTTTGTGCTATTTTGCACTAGCTCAGAGCATATCTGCGAGTTGCCACTTAGATTTCTTGACATAGCTAAAGAAGTTGTTGTGTCTTTCGGCTTATCCCGGTTAGGGGTCGCCACAGCGGACCTCCGGTCCGCTAATGTTTTGGTAGTGGATTTTTACGTGTCGAGTTACCAGCCCTGATGCACAACCTTCAATGAAGGCACGCTCATTCACTCATGCCTCCACACAGAAGACACTCTAGCTGAGAATTGAATGGGACAACGTCTTGCTGTGAGGCGACAACGCTACCGCAACAACACTACCGCGGGATGGCATAGCTAAAGAAGTCTTTGTGGTTATCTTTCTAATCCTTGGCTATTTTTCTTTCGAAGTTAGCCTTGGAGGATTTTGAGGGACCTTAGTTTCTTACTGATACTGATCAGGGATGTCTTTCCTTCTTGGGATTTGCTTTTTTTCTGAACTAGTTTCCTCCTTCTATTGTATAGCCTGTTTATGGCAGGGGTCCACCAGACTGGTTTCCTTCTCTTAGTGGAGTGAGTCTTGGTTTTGCTAGGGATGGCATGATCCATGCATCCTTGTAGGTGCTCATAGAGTGCATTTGTAAAGGTTCTTGCATCGTGGACACTGTTATCCTACAGCGTGGGGGCTGTGAAACTTACCATCTCTGTCTTAAGTAAGGTGAAGTTTGCTGTAGAAAAGTTTTTCACTGTGGTTTCCTTGCTTGGAGGTGGTGGAGTGGTGTGGACATCCAGAGTGATTAGTTTATGGTCTGATCTAATCAGTGACAAGTTGATCAACATTGTGGAACACCTGTTGCCCATGTTGGTGATGACCAGGTCCAATATGTTTTCAACTCTGGTAGGGGAGTTTATCAGCTGATCCAGGCCATTTGAGTTGCTAAATTCCAGGAAGCGCTGGACCTGGAAGTTTGTACTTGAGTAGTTTTCCCAGTTAACAGTAGGGTAATTGAAATCGCCCAATATCAGGGTGTTTGGTAGGACCTTTACGTTTTCCAGTGTCTCCAGAAAGGTGGAGTGGTGGTCCTGGGTCATGGACGGTGGTTTGTAGCAGGCCACAGTTTGCATTGCAGATTTGCCTGATGATCATCGTGTTACCCTGCTGCAGTCATCACACTAGGGTTATCCTGCCATCAGGCGGTCCCGCAGTCGGCCCGAATTCCAAAGTCTTGGTCCCACGTCAGTTGCTGTCACTTCTTCCCTGATGTCAGTGTGCCAGGGGTATATAAGAGGCATCCGACGCCATTTTCTTCAGTCTTTCTTGCCGCGCGGTGCCCGAAGCAGAAGCAGTTCGCAAGTGCCGGTCGGCCGACACCTGAGATTTTCAATTTGAATTTCAGTCCAAAGTCTTCAATAAAGCTATGTACCCCGTTGGGGAACATTTTCTTGCCTCAGTCCGATGTCAGAAAAAGTTAACAATTGCATTTCTTGTGGGAAGCAAATACCTCACAAGGACTTCCATTCCTATTGTATTCCTTGCCTAGGCCCAGACCACGACGTCACAGGTTGTTGGTTTTGCGCTAGGTTTAATAAACGCACTATCAAATGCCGTTTTGACTTCGCATGGCATTACTTTGGTAGGAAATTTAATTATATCATGCCATCGGAGCAGCCGACGACTGCAATTCATAAAAAATGCAAGGATAAGGACAGGCAGCCTAGGAATAAGCCAGACCCCGAGGCCTCAGCTGGGCCTGTCGCCAGTTCTCCGGTTTTCAGTGAGGCGCCTATGCAACCCCTGACATCCGCAGAGCTGGAACCCCAGACAGCTGCCGACTCCCAAGCGGAGTCTACTAGGCCGACGCAGCCATCTACCAACACCGGAGCAGAATTAGACACCGGTGCAGAGGAAACACCTTCGGTTGCAGAAGGTGTCTTCAGACCGACTACACTCACCATTAAATCTTATGCTAAGCTTAAAACTCCTTTAAAACCTAAGAAAACTGTTCATCAGTCTACAGGTCAAGGCCCCATGCCTAAGAAACAGATGCTTAAGATGGCTGAAGATTTAATTACCCTTATCAGAGGTTCCCATTCCCTTCCTGATAAAAGACCAAGACAAGAGGAAGATTACGCATCCTCTGTCCAGGTTTCTCTCTCCTCAGATTCTTCTGAGGAACAGGATTACACTTTTCCACCTTATGAGGATTCTGATGTTGAAGACTGTATTCCCTCAGCATCTCCTCCTGAAGACTACTCCTTTGGGGAAACATACCATACATACCATGAGGGAACATTTCTGCTGGGAAGGCCAGGATTACTCAGATTCTAAGAAAAGGCTCCGAGAGTTCCTTTTATTACCCCAGCACAGACCTTTTGCTATCCCTCCTGTTTTAGATATTGTGGATGATGTCTACTTGGAGTCTAATTTAAATCCAGACTCTCTACCTCCTGCTGCAGCCAAACCAGACAGATATTACAGAGTACCTGACTCACACAAATTCATTTATAAAAGCCCTGTAGCTGACCCAGAAACCATATCCCAGGGTCCTAAGGGAGCAAAAGCTTCTATGGCTAAAAATCCTGTGCCCTCTGAAAGAGATTCCAGAGCCCTAGATAGATGGGGAAAGAAAATATACACCTCTGCAACTCTGGCTATGAGAGCATTAAATTGCCAGTTTCACATGTTGAAATATCAACAATTCCTGATGTCTCAGTTAAAACAAAAAATGAGCACACATTCAGAACAGCCTGAATTCAAGGAAATGCAGGATCTGTTGCATGCAGCTGAACAGGTGGGCAAGCATACTTTACAATGCGGATTTGATTCACTGGAGGCTTCCTATAGAGCAGCTGTTACTGGCTCTGTCATTCATAGACATGCTTGGTTAAAAGAGCAAACCCTCCCTGACCATGTTAAAGCAAAATTATTAGATGCACCTTTACAACAGGATGTATTATTTGGTGTCAAAGCAGAAGAGGTTTTAAAGAAAATGGAGGATAAGGCTAAATCTATGCAAATGGTCAAGGATTTCTTGCAGGTACAACCCCCTCGCTTCAGCAGAAATTGGCCAACAAAAAATTGATCCTTTCCAGCTTCTGACAGATCACAGAGGGGCAAATACAGATGCCCAAGGGGCAGAGGTCAGTCACAGGGCCCTTACAAATCTCGCCAGTGGGGTTCTGCTACCCAGAAAGGAGGAGAAGACAGGCCCCAAGCTAGCAGAAGGCAGACACAATGACTCTTACCCTCAAACTACCAAGCAAATCTCTCCTGGCAACACCCTTGGGAGGAAAACTAGCATTTTTTGCAGACAACTGGCACATCATCACAAAAGACAACTGGGGTCTAAACATTGTCTCTCAAGGATACAGATTCCACTTCCATACCTTACCAAGGATCAAAGGAATGCCAAACCTGCCACCAAATCAATGGGCAGAGGCACAAAAACAAATTACAGCTCACATGAACATGAGAGCCATTCAACAGGTACCTACACAGGAGCAAGGACAAGGATATTACTCAAGACTCTTCCTAGTCCCAAGAAAGGACAAAGCATGGAGACCCATTCTGGATCTTTCAATTCTAAACACCTATCTGCAAGTACCAAAATTCAAGATGCTAACACTACAGCAGCTTCTTCCCATGCTGGGCAAGAATGCTTGGCTAGTCACTTTGGACCTCAAGGAGGCATACCTGCATGTCCCTATCAGACAAAATTGCAGAAGATACCTCCGCTTCATTGCAGGTTCAACGTATTATCAATTCTCTGCACTTCCCTTTGGCTTATCTACTGCGCCCAGGGTCTTCACAAAATGCCTGGCACCAGTAATTGCATACTGCAGACAAAGAGGAATTCAAATACACCCATACCTGGGTGACTGTCTTATTCAAGCAGAAAGCAAGGACATTCTTTTACAGCATCTGGCATTTGTCAAACACCTTCTAAGTTGCCTAGGGTACACAGTAAATGAAAAGAAATCAAAACTAGTGCCCTCACAAAACATAATATTCCTGGGTGCCAGCTTGAATACAACGGCCCAGATGGCTTATCTCATGCCAGACAAACAACGACAGCTCTTTCAATATTTCAAAATAATGGCAACAAAGACCCAACTCCCTGCAAGAAAAATTCTGCAGGCCTTGGGATTCATGGCATCTTGCATACTACTAATACCATTTGCAAAACTGCATATGAGAAAATTACAATGGTACCTGAAAAGTGTATGGACTCAGCACAGCCACAGCTTGGAAACAATGATTCCACTCATTCCCTGCCTTCAACAGGAGTTTCTGTGGTGGGCACAGGCATGTCACCTCAACAAGGGTCAACCTTTCACCTTACCCACAGCCAGGCAAACTATGCCTGGGGAGCACACATGGCAGGACAGTGCATTCAGGGCAAATGGACTACAGATCAGATACACCTGCATATCAATCAAAAAGAAATGCTAGCAGTGCAGAATGCCCTAACAGCTTTCAAGGACCTTCTACACCCAGGACAACTACTAATAAGGACAGACAACACCACAGTTATGTGGTACATAAACAAGCAAGGGGGCACACATTCCTACCCTCTATGCAGGCAAGCAATGACCTTGTGGAACACTGCACTGTCTTACCAGGTTCAATTACAAGCACAATTCCTCCCAGGAAAGAAAAACACATTGGCAGATGACCTAAGCAGAAACATCATGGATCCACACGAGTGGAAACTAGATCCACAAGTATTTGCAGTGATAGCTCAAAAATGTGGGCGCCCACACATAGATCTGTTTGCAAGCCCCCACAACCACCAACTTCCAAAATTTTGCACAAGGACCTTCCATCCACTAGCTTGGAAAGTGGACGCCCTCTCATTCAGTTGGAAAACATTAACAGTATATGCCTTCCCTCCACTGCCTCTTCTAGCAAAGGTACTGCTGAAAGTCAGATTAGAGAGGCCACAAATGATTCTCGTTGCACCAGACTGGCCATGCCAACATTGGTATCCAATTTTAAGGAACATGGCCCAGGGCCCACCATGGATTTTGCCACAAATTCCTCACCTGCTCACTGAGCGAGACAATCTGATTCTACACAGCCAGCTCAAGACTTTAAACCTGGCTGCATGGCAAATTACCTAAACAACCAGCCAACACCTTTATCCAAAGCTGTTATGGATGTCATTCTGGAGGCCAGGAGGCCCAGCACCAGGAAAACCTATTCAGACAAATGGAAAAGATTTTGCGCCTGGAACCAGGCTAAAGGCCTAAATCCCCTGGAGCCGAGCATTCCTCAGATTCTACAATATTTAACTGAGATGTTACACAAAGGACTTTCCTTCTCATCTATTAAGATCCACGCCTCAGCAATTTCACCTCATTACAGCACGGATCCTCCTTTATTTTCACATCCACTCCTAAGACAGTACCTCAGAGGGGCTAAGAACTTAAGACCACCAAGGAGAGCTCCAACACCTACTTGGGATCTCAACTTTGTCCTGGAAAAGCTTACAGTGCCACCCTTTGAACCAGCTTTTTCAACTGATTTAAAATTTCTTTCATGGAAAACTGCCCTACTACTAGCAATAACCTCAGCTAGAAGAGTCTCAGAGCTACAGGCACTAATGGCAGTGGAACCTTTCCTCATTTTTCATCAAGACAGAGTTTCTCTACAAACTAATCCTTCCTTTATGCCAAAGGTGGTATCCAGTGTGGCCCTAAACCAAACCATTCACTTGCCCACCCTCTTCCCAAATCCCCAGAACAAAGGAGAAAGACTCCTGCACTCTTTGGACATTCACAGGCAATTACGTTACTACTTGGATAAAACTAAGGCTTTCAGAAAAACTGACCAGCTCTTTGTAGCCTATGCAACAGGATCACAAGGAAAAGCTATCTCAAAACAGACCATTTCTAAATGGATAGGACATTGCATACATTTCTGCTACACACATCATGGGAAACCAGTACCTGCTAACATTAGGTCCCACTCTACCAGGGCTACAGCTACATCAGCAGCCTTTCTCAGGGGAGTGCCAACCAAGGATATTCTGGAAGCTGCTACTTGGAGTTCAGTGCACACCTCCACCAAACATTACCACTTACCTCTTTACTCTAAGACTAGAGCTGGTTTTGCCACTGCAGTATTGCAGGGCCTACTAGCTTCTTCTAACCCCGTTTGACTCCACCTCCCCTCCTTAGCTTTGGGATTCAACCCAAGTGTGATGACTGCAGCAGGGTAACACGATGAACATAGTACAGTTTTGTACCTACCATAAATATAGATGTTCGAGTGTTCACCCTGCTGCAGTCCAGCTTACCCTCCCTCCATCCCCTCTGAACTAGCTGAACTTATCTCTACCACTTTATCCTATACTACCTCTGTGGTGTATTTGCTTGTCAAGAAAAACTGAAGAAAATGACGTTGGATGCCTCTTATATACCCCTGGTGCACTGACGTCAGGGAAGAAGCGACAGCAACCGACGCTGGACCAAGATTTTGGAATTCGGGCCGACTGCGGGATCGCCTGACGGCAGGATAACCCTAGTGTGATGACTGCAGCAGGGTGAACACTCGAACATCTACATTTATGGTAGGTACAAAACTGTACTATGTTAGTTGCACATGGATGATCTCAGAGGTGTCATGCTGCGCCACTAACCTGGTGGTGTAGGTATCCTTGATGAATATGGATACACCCCCTCCTTTTGTGTTTCGGTCCATGGTCTGTGGCCACAATATGTGGTATGAGTTGTAGCCCGGTAGTGCTGGGCTACTCTGTGGAGCCTTGAACCAGGTTTCAGTTACTGCACAGATGTCGATTTTCTCCATACTGAGGAGTGCTTCGAACGCGTGCGTTTTGAGATTTAAACTCCTGGCGTTGAGTAGCATAACCCTCTTTTTTTTTATTTGTGCTGTTTACGAAGGTGGGTTTGACTTTTGAGCCTTGCCTGAAAAGGCACTATGGGGGCAGCAAGAGCCTTGGCCAGTATTCGAAAGCCTAGGGGTGACAGGTGCTAGCTGTCTCTTGTGAAGCAACAAGGCCTGTCGAGCATGTCATCCCAGGCTGACAGAAACTGGACCCCCTTTGAATGACACCAGAAGCTTAGCCAATTGTTGAAATTGATCATTTTTTTCTTTATACTGTGGTATCATTCTTGGTGTGGGCAGGATGCTACTCAGGGTCAGGGCCATACCCGCCTGGGCTACATGATCAGAGAGCTCTTCCATGTCTCTTTTCATGTAGTCCAGGGCGGTAAGTCTCAGGTCATTCACACCAACATGAACAATGGCAGAGTCATATTTGTACTTGTTCTGGAGTGACCTGAGTACTTGTGTTATGTGGCAGATTCTGGCTTCCGACAGGCAGCCAACAGTAACCTTCTCCTTGTCCAGCCTAGTGAGTGGGACATTGGTGTGCCTATAGAGTCACCTATTACTAGTGTGCTAGGTATGTTATTTTGCCTTAAGGGCTGTGATTGTGCAGCACACTGATTTTGTGTTTTATGTGTTGTCTGGTTTGTGACGGGAGGTGCAGGTTTTTTGGCTGTCTGCTTTGGAGGTCTGTGATGCTTTTGCAGGTTTTTATTTAGAGCCTCCGAGTATGATTTTGTGTATTTTATGTTTTGCCAGGACCCGTGGTAGTAGTGCTGCGGTAGCGTTGTCGCCTCACAGTAAGATGCCGTCCAGTTCGATTCTCAGCTAGAGCGTCTTCTGCGAGGAAAAATGCGTGAATGGGTGTACCTTCGTTGAAGGTTGTGCGTCAGGGCTGGTAACTCGGCACGTAAAAATCAACTACCAGTCATTAGCGGACCGGAGTTCTGCTGTGGCGACTCCTAATCGGGAAAAGCCGAAAGACAAGACTATGTGTATTTTTTGCCAGTGCTGGTTTAGTATGTCTATGTGAGGCTGGAGATGTGGTGCAAGTGTTAACCTTCTCATGACTGCCTGTTCCAGTCTTGGGTGGAGAGAGCTTAGCCTCCAATTTAGCTATATAATTGCATCTCTCGCATATGTTAATGTTTTGTGGTAGGAGGAGAGGGTTGTCTGTGTACATGAGGCAGTTGTAACATTGCCTCAGGATACCCAGGTTCACCAGCTGGACTGGAGAGTATACCTGAAATTGCCCTTTGGTCATGCCTGAATAGAGTAGGGTGAGTTGCTTAGTCGCTTGGTTGGTGAGGGGTGAATAATGAGCCTTGCCCTGCTGGGAAATCAAGTGTTGGGGTATATTAGTGCTTGCTATTAGGTCTGAGCAAGTCCTGGACTGTAGGATGCTTTTTAAGTGCTTAGGTTGAGAGTTAGACTACTTTCAAGGGAAAAACTGAAGAGGAGACTTGATTGTGCCGGGATAAATTTAGCCCTAGCTAACCGGCGCTGCCCAGACGTGCAAAACCGTACAAACACAGTTTTTACAGCAGGGAAATGAAAGAGAGAGAAATTGGGCCAAAATGACCTATAAACCACTAACTTCTGGGCTGGAACCACTCCTCCAGGGACAGATGGCTGCTGAAAGCTCCCTCTCTCACAGGTGAACAGAGAAACCTCCCTCTATACAAGTAAGGTATGGGCAACTCAGAAAATTGTAACACAGCCCTGAATTCAGCACTAGCCTGAAAACTGGACTATACTAGCTTAGAAAGGTGGGAAACAAGGAAGCAATTTTTTTATTTTTTTTTTAACTAGGCATTACAGAGTAGATGCATTTTCTTGCTGTAGGACCCCCTTTGATAGATCTGCCCTGGTAGGGCTGCTAGACAGCATTCCTGTCACCAATTCTATTATCCTCAGTATTGGTTAGCTGTGGGAATCCATCACAAATATTAGAATACTGCAACAATGATCCA
Source organism: Protopterus annectens (assembly GCF_019279795.1). Classification (NCBI taxonomy): domain Eukaryota; kingdom Metazoa; phylum Chordata; order Ceratodontiformes; family Protopteridae; genus Protopterus; species Protopterus annectens. Next base: position 627,449,186 of record NC_056750.1, on the reverse strand, counting down.
AGTAAGGACATAATATAGTTGTATAACAAATTACCATAATAATAGGTATCCTACTGATCACTGTTGCAGTATTGCTTCCCTTCCTTATCCCCCCGTCTTTTATCTATACCTATGCTAATTGGACTGAGGTGGGCAGTTACTTCTTTCTCCCTCTCACATTGACATATTTTTTTCTTTCTTAGTACACTTAGTCTTCCTCCAGTATCTTCTTGGGGCTAGATAATCTGAGGATATCACACCCATGCATCCAGTTATCTACCTTCACACGTGAGGAATGAGGTCATATTCCAGACATATGGTACATTAAGACAGTTTTGACTTTGATATGTCACATGTACCTCAGATTACAGAATAACCCACAAGTATTCTAATACTGCAGAAGTGATCAGAAGGACATCTGCTGTTATAGTAAGATGTCCTCCTATCACCATTGCAGTATTCTTTACAATAGGGATTCCCTGCCAAGGCAGCCCAATGTCCAGCCAGCATACTAAAGCCTTAGAGTGCAAAAGGGACATCATACATCACATGTATGCTCCCTGTGCCTGGCATAGGGCATAAAGGTGATGTACAGATGTACCATTCTCAGAACTTCTTTGCTGCCAGTCTGAATGCCATCTTTGATTGTTGGTCTGAATGCTTGTTCATCTGCTGGGTTAGCAAGCCGTTTTTCAGATAAGTTCCCAGTTAGCATTTTTTCTTCTTGCCTTCCTTTAATTATGTGGTTTTTAGTTTCATGTCATCCAGAAAGGGGAAATGCCAATGTGGGAGACAGATTCTCCATAAGGACTGGTCACGAGCAGTGTTTGTTTTGCTTAGGTGCTTCTCTCAACCATATGTCTTGCCCCGTTTGTCAGCCGTTTGTTCCAAAGACCTTGCATAGTTGTCTCTCCTCTTTAACCATTTACTTGGAGAACCAACGTCTTAAATTGTTGGCTAAGGTTACTATGGAGGAATCATCCCAGCCCGGGGGTCAGCCATCCACGAACTAGAAGGCCAAGAAAGCTTGGTCAGATTCTTCGACTGTACCGCCTGTTGTAGTCCATTATTTCAATTCTGAGGTTAATACAATGAAAAAAAAGTGACACGAGACACCAAGGCACAAGCTTAAACACTTTAACTAGTTACACTAATTAAGTACTAATTACACTAAATATTAAGCAAATTGGCAGATTTAATCTTATCAAGAGAAAGTAATCTTGTACTTGCACGCATATGCATCAAGAAAATCATCTTTGCCCACTGATAGGGGACTCAAGCTCTAACAGTGTAACTATCTGTTCTGTCAAGCCAGGGCTGACACCAGCAAAACTGTATGCTCAGTTCAGACTGATGCTCAAATCAAAGCAATCAAATCCAGAAGATGAGTTCCAATTTATTACTGGCTGAAGAGCATTTTATAGTCTTGTATAAACAACACAACATGGTCAAAAATGTCCTAACATTTGAAAACTTTAAATGTTATAAATCATTTCGAAGTTGTAAACTTCTGTATATTGCTTCCCTTTTTAAGATAACAGTTAACCCACAAACTTGCAATACTACTTTTAAGTCCCCCTTTATCCTGGTAAACAATTTTAAGCTCATAAACAACTTAACAGGCTATGAAAAGTTCACTGTACCAGTGTTTAGTAAGCCAGGCTTGTCTTTAAAGCATGTTTCTATTATTCAGCATCAGAAAGTTCAGTAAAGCTGATTTCATATGACGGTACACAGCAGTGAGGAGCTTGAGGCATAAAAACATTTGAGTAGGCTGTGTGGATCCTTCACATCGCCTGTACTGGGCATCTCTCTTGAAACTAGTAAAAGCCCTGAGGCCTGCCATGTTTTTTAGTCAGATTCCTCTGCCATGACTGTTTTAGAGGCCAGCATGGATCCGGCTTCTCCCATATCCCCCTGAGGCTCTGCAGATGCCCATTTTGGATGTTCCGGAGGAACCGCTGCTGATTATTTCTGAAGGGCCTAGGGGTGTTCCACAAATCCTTGTTAGAGGGGAGATTCTCAGTATGCTTATAGACTGTCATCAGGGGTCCGAGCCAGCTAAGATCTTTTAGGCTGCTATCCTCTTGAAAAAGAAGCAGAAAACTAAATATCTTTCTCCTGCTCCCAGGGGCCTTCAGCGTGAAATGCAGGATTTCACACAGGGTCTGTTTAATGCCCTTATGGCTTTTGAAGCCCCCTTAGGGGGTCTCTATTCCTGCTTCCACTTGGTCTTCTACTCCTCTTAAGAGGCTTAGGGAGTAGGTTTCATCTGATGAGGATCTGGATTCTGATGAAGAATCCTTGACCTATTCTTCCCAGATTCCCTGTCTCCTGTACTGTGGTTCTGAGGGGGGGAGTCTATTAATCCTGATTCTCCTTTTGAAGAGATTTCTTTTGGTGATATAGTTTCCCGTATGATGGAGTTTTTTTTTTAAGTGGGAATGTACCAAGTCTCAGATGTCCAGCAAATGCCTTTTCTGCAGCTTCTCAAGCTCCTGACTCCCACTCCCTTTCTCCTAAAAAAATCTGATGGGTTTATAAGGTACCTGAAGATTACAAATTCCTTTACATTTGCCCCTCTGCTGACCCTTCTGTTATTTCTGTTGCTTCTGATAAGTCGTTGAAGTGTCTACCTTCTGCAAAGTTGCTCCCATTTGACAAGGACAGCAGAACTATGGAGAAGTTGGAAAAGAAAGTATATACTACAGGTTTCCTGACCTTTAGGGCTGTGAGTTACCAAACACAAATGACCAGATATATTTTGGCTCTTCTCTCTCAAGCCTGTCAGGTTATTTCAGATCTTCCTGACTCTGAGGGAGAGACTTCAGTTCTTTCTTTACTAGGGTCATCATCTCCAGCTCCTTCTTTAATAGGGTCATCTACTCAAGTAACTTTCTGTTAAATGCAGCTATGATGCAACCTCTAGAGCTGCTGCTTTTGGTTCTGTGTTGAGGTATTTCTGGCTTTGCCTTCAGCCTTTGCCTGATGATATTATGGGTAAGCTGATGAATGCTCCTCTAGATAAACTTCTCTTTGGTACTGCTGCCACTGAGCTTTTAAGTCCCTTCAGGAAAAGGGTAAGGCTTTGTAGGAATTGAAACATATTTTTGTTTCACCTGTTCTCAAGTTTCAGAGGACTTATCCTACTAAATCTGCCTTTGTCCGCAGACTATCTCGCCCTCTACCCAAAGGTAAAAAAGGTGGTAAAAGGGCTCCTGATAAATCTACTCAAACTCCTACAGCTCAAAAGCCTCATTTTCCAAAGAAGTTAGGTTCTGTCTAACTGTCCTTGTTCAGTCACGTTTCTCTTTCTCTTTGTCTTTCCCTGTCCCTTCCAATTTGGTTAAAGCTCGCTAAGGATTCTTGAATTCTGTCCACCATTCATCAGAAGTATTACATGGTTTGGAAATCTCTTCCCCACTTTTTGGGCATTCTTCAGCCTTGTTACAAACCTGCCCTTTTTTGGAGCCTTTTGTCCCAAGGAACAATTCAAGAAGTTCCGGCTCCTCATTTCAGAATGTTTCTGGTTCCCAGGAAAGAAGGCACCTAGAGACCTATTCTGGATCTTTCTCTCTCAGCCCAACACCATTTTGAGGGTTCCTTCCTTTTGGATGTTATCCCTTCAAACCTTGTTTTTCTTACTCTTCCTTAGGCTTTCCTAGTTTTACTGAATCTCAAGGATGCCTGCCTCCATATCCCTATTCATCCCCTGTTCAGAAAGTTTTTACATTGCTCTGTTTCATCCTTGCATTTTCAGTTCTTTGCTTTACCCTTTGACCTCTCTACTACCCTAAGGGTATTCACCAAATGCTTCACTCCTATCATTGCTTTTTGCGGGATGACAGGAATTCAGATCTTTTCTTATCTGGATGACCTGCTCATTCGAGCTTCTTCTTTAGAGACTTTACTTTAGCATCTTCACTTTGCTAGTTGTCTCCTGCAAAGCCTAAGGTTTACAGTGAATTTCCAAAAATCATTTGTAGCACCTTCTCAGGATTGTATGTTTCTCGAGTACAGGCTCCAGACTATTCCAGTCCTGGCAGCTCTGCCTACTCCCAAGGTTTTAACTCTGATTGCATTTTTTCAAGCCTTTCTTCCTCTGGATTCCATTACGGCCAGAGAGTTTCTCAGACCTCTGGGATAAATGGCTTCCTCCATTCTTATGCCTCCTCTGGCCAAGCTTCATATGAAAAAGCTCCACTGGTTCCTGAAGTCAATTTGGCTTCAACATTCTCATCCTTTGGATTTTCTGATTCCCCTTCTCCCATGCCTTAGACTGGAATTTGTTTTGGTATTCATTGGTTATACCTCAACCCAGGGCTGCCTTTTCAACTTCCAGTCCCCACTCAGGAACTGTTTTTTAGATGACTCAGATTTGAGGTGGGGAGGGCCTCCTCCATCCTTTGAAATTGTAGGGCCTTTGTTCTCTTCATCAAAAGAAGGAACACATCAGTGTCAGAGAGATGAGAGCACTTCTTCTGGCCCTTCAGGCCTTTCATTTTCTTTTTCCACCAGGGCCCCATAAAATCTTCACAGCCAGTACCACAGTGGTGTGCTACATCAACAAGCAAGGGGGGAAAGGTCTTATCGGTTGTGCAAACTAGCTGTTCAGGTTTGGGATCTAGCTGTCCAGTACCAGGTGACTTTTTGGGCTGTTTGTATTCCTTCAGATCAGAACATTGTGGCAGATTCTCTGAGCAGGTCCATAACACAAAATCACAAGTGGAATCTTCACAGATATGAGTTTCTGACATTGTCTACCAGTGGGGTACTCTTCAAGTAGATGTTTTTGCTTCCCTTATGAACAGACAACTTCCTGTCTTTTTCATCAGAGTCCTATGTCCTCTGGCTTGGAAGGTGGAGGCCCTCTTTTTTTCTGAAAGGGGAAGTTTCTTTATGCCTTTCCTCCCCTTCTTCTCATACCGAGTGTCTTGTGCAAGATGGAACAGGATGGTGACTCCCTTTTGGCCCAGACAGCATTGGTTCCCTCTTCTGCATTTAGCCAAGGGCGGTCATCACAAGTTATCTCACAGGGTAGACCTACTCACATAAGACAATAAGTATGTCATCCATCCCCACTTGTCCACTCTTCAGCTGAAACAGTGGGTGATAGGGTTTGATACTTTTTAGGCACCTTTTTTCTGAGGATGTGCTTTAGGTTCTGCAGGAGGCCGGGAAACCCACTACCAGAAAATCTTATTTATCCAAATGGATGAGATTTTCTGCCTGGTGTCTTTCTCGTAACCTGGATCCACTTTTTGTGGAAGTTCCTTTGTTTTTCTCTTATTTGTGTGAATTGCTCAGTGCTGGGTTGGCATACTCTTCTGTTAAGCCCACCTGTCAGCCATTTCTGCTTGTCTGCTTTTGACTCCCCTTTTAGCTTCTAGATTTAATGTCATACAATTTTTTTAAAGGCTTCCTTCATATTAGGCCTCCCAGAAACCCCATTCCTCTTTCCTGGGACCTTAATTTTGTCCTGGAAAAATTGATTCTGGCTCCTTTTGAGCCTACACCTTCATCTTCCTTACAGCATTGTTATTGGAAGACTCTTCTTCTTTTGGCCCTTACCACAGCCAGGTGGGTGTATGAGATGCAGGATCTTATGGGTTTTCCTCCCTTTTTGTTTTTTTCATAAGGACAAGGGTGTCTGTACTAATCCTTCTTTTATGGCCAGGGTGGTTAATGAGTTGTCTTAATCTGTTCATTTTCCCACATTTTTCACTTTTCCACAGTCTGCTAGTGAGATGGTTCTTCACTCCTTGGATTTGCATAGACAACTCAGATATTATTTGGATGAAAGTAAAGCAATTTGTAAATCTGAACAGCTTTTTGTTTCTTTTCATCCTATGTCTTTAATTTTGACTGTTCATAAGCAAACCATTTATTCTTGGATATCTAAACCCATTTCCTTTTGTTACTCTTTTCATGGGAAAAGCCTTCCTTCTTCTGTTAAGGCTCATTCTCCCAGGGCTGTGGCTGCTTCTGATGCTTTTTTTTAAAGGTTTGGATAATAATTCCATTCTTGAGGCAGCTACTTGGACTTCTGTGCATACTTTTACCAAGCACTGTAAGTTGGATGTTGTTTCTAGGGCTAGAGCCGGATTTGCCTGGGGTGTCCTGCATGGCTTTCTTTAGGGCTCTGCAGGGCCTTCCTCCTCCTCCCAACTTTCTTCCTTAGCTTTTGTACTCTCCCTATTGTAAAGAATACTACACCAGTGATATAAAAGGATGTAGTACAGTTATGTAAAATTTTACTGTAACAGCAGATGTCCTTCTCCCTACTGTTGTAGTACTCCCTCCCTCCCTCCTCCACCCTGTTTCCTTTCCACTTCTGGATATACATGTTACCTCTTTTCTCCTTGGACTGTTGTTCCTCCTGGGGCTTTTCAGTTCTGAGGCTGGTACGTCCATACATAACCTTTATGCCCTATGCTGGGTGCAGGGGCATGTGTGAGACAACATACCTTTTACAGCTTAAGTCTTTGGTATGTTGGCCAGATGTTAGGCTGTCATTGGCAGTGAATCCCTCTTATAAAGAATACTGCAACAGTGAAAAAGGAATCTACTGTTAAGGTAAGATTTTACACAATTGTACTTTCTTACATGACCATACTTTATCAATCTCTGGTAGGGAGGGCATGTCTTTACTCTATAGTCCAGAGTTCTGCTAAGCCTCATCCCACTCTATTACCTTTCCCTCCTGAATTATTTTCTCCAAATATCTTGATTCATTTGCAGATTTCCACCAGTAAATATCAGCTCCCTCTTCCCTATTTCATATCCCTCTTGTTGCATGTATTGCTAGAGGTAAATTCTCATTTATTAGTTCTCTTGCTGTCTTAGTTCTGAAAGTACTTTGTGCCACTGTGTGAATACAATATTCTTTATAGTTTTTGTTATTTTCCTGAAGGACTTGCTTCCAAAATCCAAGTCTGTCTTTTTTCCTTAAGCCCCCCCCCCTCATCATTATCCTTTTTCACTTTGATTTATAACCTTCTACTTGAGTTATGTATGAGTCTTAACTGTATTACTGTAAGGCACCCCTTCAAATCAGGTAAGCCTAAACCACCTTTTTCTATGGTTAGAAATGGCGTATCCCACTTTAGTTTGTGCTCTCCCAAATAAATTCCATCAGCTCTGTGAATTCTCATCCTTTTTCCTCTGGTTGACAGATTTCTATATAGGACTAAAGGAACTAAAAACATTTTCATTGCTTATATCTTCCTACCCAAACCAAGCTCTTCCGGTTTCTTAATTTGTGCATTATCTTTTCTTTAGTTTCTTTCCACATATCATTAGCTACCATAACAAAATCCCTTTTTAATCTATATAACAAAATATTGACTCTAACATCTCATAAATATATGCATTGCTGAACCAGTTCATGTGTGGGTACATAGTTTAGTGCAAGAGTTATCATTTTATCTTCATTTATTTCATATTCTGAAAAGACTTGAAACTGTTACAAAATGTTCCACAACCTCAAAATATTTTTTCTGGATGTATAAAGTACAGAGATGATTTTGTCTGCAATAAATATAACTTTGATTACCATACCAGTTATATTCTTGAGTTTGTGAATCATTTATTTTCTTTGTTAATTGCTATTAATGTAAAGCAAATAAAAAAGGAAAAGGGGACATCCCTGCCTGGTTTCTTATTTTAAACACAGCTTGTTAGAGGGGAACCCTCCCACTCTAAGTCTTGCCTCTGACCCTTCATATATAGCCTCCTTATTAACCCTGTTAGCCTACCAGGGAACACAAATGCTACAATTGCTTTGGTCATGAAATCCCAGCTGAGTATATCAAATGCTTTTTTGCATCCCACCAACTATAGTGATATTTTTTTTATACTGTTTCCCTTTGGGGAGTTTTAATGTCAAATGTTTTTCTCTTCTCCACAAAACCACTTTTATTGATATCTATCAAGTTTGGCAACACATTTGCCATTCTCTTAGCTAATACACACACAGACACTTTAAAAACATGATTGTAAATCAAAATAGGTCTATTTGAAGCTGAATTTGAAGGGTATGTATCCTCTTTGGGTAATATAGCCACCACAGCTTTCTTCAATGATGCTGGCACTTTCCTTTTAAAATGTTGGTAAACAAAACATTACAGATCTGTATCACTGTCTTCCCCCTAATTCTCAGATTTCCCAAGGAATACTTTCTGTTCCTGGAGACTTCTCTGTTGATCATTTATTGACATTAAAATTTTATCTCATCTCTTGCTATTTTAGCTAGTAACTATTGAGCCCCATCTACTTCTAATCATGGCATAATTACGTCTGTCATAAATATTTTCATTTTTGCCTTTTGTTGGTTTCCTCAATCCCGTGCTTTATACAAATGTTCATAAAATTTATGAATACCTCTGAACAACCTGTGGTTATTTTTCCTTGTCATAAATGCAGTCAGTTTGTCTACAACTCTTTCTGCTGCCTTAGACATTAAACTTGAATTTTCGCAATCTACATTTGTTCTCAAAAGCTAGTTAACAGTAATCATTCTAAACTCATGCATATTATCCAAATACTCAGTTTCCCTCTGGTACTCTGCAGTTGGTCGTCATCTTTTTCTACAAGATTCCCCTTCTTCTGCAATATTTTAACCTTTGTAAACCACTCTAAATGCATATTACTTTTCCCCCATGATCCTGTGTATTGTTCTGTCTAATTTCTACAAGGTTTCTAATTTCCATTTTCATTTTATCTCGGCCACTGGTTATTTCTTCTGAAGTATTTTTTGACTGACTTCCCTAATAAATGTTGAATTATATCCAGTGCCAATTCCTTAATTTCCTTCATTTAATCCTGAGCAGCAGGAGGCCACTTAACACCTTTTTCTTCTCAAGATGTTCTAAGCTAGGAAATAACTTGCTTCCTGAGAGCCTTTCTCCAAAATCCCGTACTGCAAACATGTAAAATATTGTAGGTCTTTGGTAGGCAGTGCGGCATTCACTAGTAGTATTGTCAGACGTTTGTCTGTAGATGGTGAGTTTTATATTGTAGGTTTCTGAAAGAAAAACTGTATTTTGTTTGCCAAAAATACTAGTTATGATAAAAAATTGGGTTCTGTATTTGTGTTCAAGACAGATTCAAGATGTCAGTGAGGAAATTGTTTGCCTCTTCGGGAGCTTCCAATGATGTATGAAAAGAGGGGATGTCATACTGCCATTTTGTGATATTGCCAAATCTATGCAAATTATCCGTATAATGATTTCACAATATTTTAAAACAATATTAATCTACAGAGTCATTCTTTAGACGGCAAGCATCAGTGGCAACATTGTGTGCCTTAATATTTTGAATAAGATGGCACCTTTTGTTCACCTGTAGGTCACAAAGCTTTTAGGAAATTAATGCAGTTATGAAAATATAGGTAAAAGTCATAACTGCTTTACCAAAAGAGCATTTATATTTCAGAATGTCTTCACATTGCCTACCATCTTTTACTTTACATTTTTTTTACAGACACCCACTGCTTGAAAACACCACCTCCAACACAACATTCTCATATTGTATTTTTGTATTACAAATGTAAACATTGAAATGTTCTATTTTTTTCATAAATTTTTGTAAACACTCCTTAATAACTACAGTTTTGCACATCCCATGCTGACCAATCAGCTAAGATAATCAAGATGATGCCACCTTGCTGCCTTGTTTTTTTTTAACACCTTTATTAAAATATCGCTTAAGATATAGGCACACATTAATGGAAAATAAACCCATATTAACATTTTTTCCAATTTTTCACACAATGTACAGTACATATTTTCTGTCTTTACAATTGTCTTTCAATCCAAATTAGAGAAGTCACTCAGTTCTTGCCTTCCTATAAACCTCAGTCCTCCTCCCGAACATTGTTCTGCCTGTATTGTTTCTACAAAATCCATTTTCTAAAGACCCCTCCTCATATTTTTTTATTTCTTTTACAGCATAAGATACTTCAAATAGAGTTGGTTTAAATTTTGATTTCCATTTTTTTGTAATTGCTTTTCTTTTTGTCAGCAGACAGAGTTAAACTTAATAATGTTTTACTATTAACATTATCTACTCCATAGTACTTTTTTACGCAGTGACCAACATATATAACAAAAGCTACTCAGGACAAGCTAAAGGTTTTACTGCTCAGTGTTAGGAGTCTCAGTAATAAACATAGAAGCTCTCCTCACCCTGGAGAATGCTGACGTCTGTGCAATTACTGAAACATGGTTCAAGTACAGATAGCTCTTTGGCAGTGCATGGCTATAACACCTTTCATACTTTTCAGCCACCCACTAAAAATGAAAGGGCAAAAGGCAGAGGTTTATCCATCTACATAAAGGATAAGCGCACCTCAAGGCTGGTCAAACAGTATGACATTCTTGAGCTACTCCATGTCCAACAAACCATGGAAAAATCCATTGACACCGTTCCTCCTAGCTACAGGTCCACCCCTATTAAACCAGGAAACCAATACATCATACCTGAAGTTACTTCAGTAACTGGTCATCTTACCCAATGCCATACTCATGAGTGATCTTAACTACCCCTCCATTCATTGTGAGGCATACATGACCACTAACATGCAAGCCCAAAGAATTCTTGACTTTGTAAATTCAAATGCCCTGGAGCAGCTAGTCTGCACTCCCACTAGGTCTGGTACTCACGCATATTGGCTCATGGACAGGACACGTGGTTAAAGTGGGTGAATCCAAATCCTGCAAGAGGCCAGTTACTAGTGGTCTGCCGCAGGGCTCAGTGCTGGGTCCACTCCTGTTCAAAATATACTCCTCTGAAGTCTAGGCTAATGTAGAAGGCCTCTGGGTGACAGTGTGCCCCCAGCCCCAGCTTGCACTCATTGAATCCCCCAAAGAATAGGCATATTTCAGAAGGTTCTAGATCAGACAAATAATTGATGTCAGAACCATGGCCTAAAACTAAATGCAAAAAAATGCATTATCATATCTTTTGGGAAATCAAATGCCCTGCAGTTTACAACATCAATAGCACACCCCTAAGAGTAGACTCCAAGGTGAGAGATTTAGGTAGACAGTAGCCTGAACTTTGACTGCCATGTGTCCACAGTGGTGAGGAAGTCCTTCTATGTGGCACAACTTATTAGTAAAGGTATGGCATCTAGATCCAAGGAAATTGTAGTCTCTCTGTACTCGGTCCTCATTTGACTAATAATCAACTACAGTGCACCATTTGGCAGGGACTTTACTCAGCACTTACAGGAGGTAGAGTGACCTCAGGGGTTCCTCACAAAGAAAATACAGGATGTAAACAGCATGTCCTTTGCAGATAAACTAAAACTCTTATCCCTGTAATTTGTCTCCTACCTACCAACTATTAAGTGGTGACCTAAGCCTGACCTACAAGGCATTCACAAATCCTGACTTGATGGAGCTGCTACATATCTGCAAGTCAAACAGCACAAGAGTCAACTGATCTAGGGATCTAAACTTAGTGACTCAAACAAAATATGCTGGGGAAACAGAGATGTGCCTCAGAGATTGCACCTTCTTTGGATCAGGCTTCCTAATAACATTAAGTAGAGTAACTATAGCATACTTAAGGCATAGTCACAAACCCATGTCATCCTCTTGCCCCTAGAGACCCTGTATTGGGTAAAAACAGATTATATTGGCTAGGTTTGTAAATTAGCCTAGTAATCTCCTACGAACTATATCTAGACAATTCAGACCATGTGTCTTAATTAGTTACAACCATTTGCTCCCCAAATATTTTTGGCAGTGTACTCTGTAGGGAATTTTTTTTTAAAGCTGCCAACTTATTATATTCCCCAAAAAACATGTTCCCTGGTACCTCTTCCTTTCCCATCACACCTCCATTTGCTGTCTACCTGAGGAAAAATTCTTTGAAGTCTGCTTGAGATATAAACATACCTATGCAAATACTTCCAAGCAAAAATCCAAAACTTTCTGTAGTTTGTCGCATACTTGGGAGTTGCACATATGTCCACCCAGTGTTCCCTTGTAAATTGCTTTTTTGATCTCTCTTCCCTGTCTTTCCTAATCTTCTCTGATTTGATTCTAACAGTTATCATGCAGTATTTTATATGCACTACTGATATCTCCTTTTTAAAGGCTGATTCTGTTCTAGATTCAACTAAAGACTCTACCAGAGCAGATTTTTCACTTAAAATCGCCTTATTCCTTTCTCTTTGCATATACTCTGTTTTACTCCCTTATAGGGAAGGTAGTCTCTAACCTGCAATCCAAACAACTTCTTGGACTCATCACATATTACCTTTCCCTCAGTAATTATTTGCTTCCAATACCTTGGTTCCTTTGCCAGTTTTCTCCACTAAATTGCACTCTTCTCTTGCCTGTTTTTGTACCCTTATTTGCAGTCATTCCTACTGAAAAAAATTTCCTTTCTGCATTTTTATGTCAACTTAGTTCACAGAATATGTTCTGCAACTATACAGATATAATATTCTGGGGTCTATGTTCAGCCATCGAATGGACTAAGCATCGAACCCAATTCAGCGAACATCCATTCAGCATACACTCACTGCGTCAAACCTGTGAGGTGGGGAAAGTAACTAGTTGTGCAACCCTTCCCCATCTCACACATGACAGTGTGTCAAACCCAACAGAAACAAATTCACGGACTCTGCATTTGCTATAGAATTCAGTAGTTTAAAACACAAAGCTTTCAGATAAAATAATCCTTCATTAGTGTAAAAGCATTAAAAAACAAACTCCATTAAGTAGTATTTTCAAATAGTCACAAGACACAACCCAACCTATCACGACAGCCCCTTAATTAAACAATTAATTACTTTAAAAACACTGTGCATCTATTTCCAGACAAAAATATAGTATAAGGACATTTCATTTTAAACATGATTGCTTATATTTTAGCACAGGTTTTATGCTTACAGTGACATTAATTCCAGACGGCTTGTCAGCTTTTAGTCTGATAATTAGCCTGTAGTCTGATGTGATGGCATCTTTAAAATTCTTAAACCCCTTGGAACAACACCAAGCTCAGTATAAGCAGCAAAGCTAATTCTTTGCCACTGCAAAGGCTTGTACCTTTCTTTTCAGTTGATTAATACAAACCAAGCAGTTATCTCTTTGCTGTATGGAAACATTTCCATTTACTGTTGTACGATCACAAAATGATTTGCATCCATTACCTCATCTCCTTCTTCCAGTACTAGCTTGAATCCAGTAACCTCCACTAATGCACCTACGTATGCCTCATTTACATCAAAAGGTACAAGTAGAACAGAGGATTTTTGGAGAGGGTTCTCAGTTATGCATCCCAATCTACTAGAGAAAGTGGTAAGATGGGGTCGAGATGTCTCAAGAGGTCATCCACAAAGAAGAGGAGGAAAAGGAGGTTACGGCAGTCCACAGATGAGAAGTCAGTCAAATCATCACATTCAATGATAAAGTGATAAATTTGTCAAGCCTGGGATTCTCAACTTCTGATATTTCCTTCCTAAGCAAGGGAATAAAATGTATACCATCAAGTTCTGATACTGTCGTAGATGCACTTACTGACCTGAAAGTATTCACTAGGACCTTGAATTTGAAGTTAATTTTTAAGGACTTAGCATCACATAGTACATTTGTACCAATAAGCAATTCTGGTATAATAGCTTTTCATGATGTCTGTGAACAACAGATATGAGTTAAATGAACAGAAAAGATGAAATTATATAATTTAACTAAAGATGAACAGTAAACTTTAATCTACAAAGTAACAATGATATTATAATAAAGCAAGCAGACAAGGGTGGCTCAATAGTAGTTATGAATAAGGATGACTGTTTGTCACGAATGAATGAGTTTCTATTCGATGAGACTACTTTTAAGAAAGTTTCACCCTTGGATGTTAAGAATATTATTATTAATATTAATATGTGTATCTATGAATTGCAGATGATGGCATTTCTATAGTTTTATTTAATTATTTTAATATACCATGTCCAGTAACAACAACTTTATATGGGCTCCCGAAGATGCACAAATCATTATCACATCCCCCTATGAGACTTGTCTCAGGCAGGGGATGGGTGATGGAGCCAATCTTTTTATATCTTAAGAATGCACTAAGTTTTCTTACTTATGTGAAAAGTTACATCAAGGATACTGGACATTTTCTGATACAATTTCAGGAGTGGTATAAAAATAAGACATCTATTGAGTTTTATTTTGTAACTTTGGACGTTACATCATTTACTGCAATTCCAAATCAGTATGGAATTAAACCTATAAGAGAGTACTAGGTCAGTGTAAACTGCTTCCAAACAGAGAAACAGAAATAATTTGAGAGCTTTTGAAGCTAGTTTTAGAGAATAATATATTTATTTTTAATGAGCAGTTTGTACCACCAAATAGGTTGGTGATGGGTACTCCCATCACCAGCACATATGCCAACCTTACACTGAGTAAATGGGACGAGCAGTACGTTTATAATGGATCAGAATACTTGGCAAGTAAGATTCAATTTTTTAAAAGATTTGTGGACAATGTGTTTTTCATTTCGGAAGTTAATTCTGAGGAACTTAATGAATTTATAGAATTCTTGAATAATTCAACAGAATTCTTAAATTTTAAGATGAACTTTTCAGCAAATGAGATGTTAACATAAGTTTTGATGGTGTGGCAATTAATACAAGCATTCATAGAAAACAAGTTCAGGCAAGCAGATTTTTGCATAACCAGAATTTGCATGTTAAGCATACATTTTAAAGCATTGTCAAGAGTCAGTACTCAAAAGCCAGTAGGCTGAACAGATACTGTGGGATGCATTCAACAAATGAATGAAATGTCTGTAAAGTTTAGTGAAATAATTATGATTTATTACAAAAAAACTAGGGAAGGGACATTACAAGAATGGAATCATAGTGAACAATTGAGGCATTTTCAGAGCTATTCCTGAGCTCAGATGCGTTATTGGTAAACGACCAAGCATTGCTTACAGAAACTGCTAGAGTTTAAAAAATTGTTTGTTATAAAGATATGAAGTCTAATGTTAGAAATTTCAGTAGAGAATATGGAACGTTCCCTTCTTACAACTGCTGTTGCTGTGATACTGTATGGCTGCAGAATATTTTTTATATATCCTAGAACAGAAAGGGAATATACTTTTAAATGCTCAGTAACATGCAGTACAACAAATATTGTTTATCTTGCTACATGCAAGAAATGTAAAAGTTTTTTATATTGGCAAGTTCAGGAGAAAATTAAAGGAACAAATTATTGAGCATCATTCTGAAATGCATAGGGGCATTATAACTAATGCATTGGCGAAACAGATATTGGATAGTGGCTCTGAGCATGACTTTAAGTTTAGAGTAATTGAGGTAGTTTCTTTAAACTCCAGAGATGGTGACCTAGATAATAAGTTGGAACTAAGTGAATATAAATGGATTATCAGACTACAAGCTGGTAAGCTGCCTGGAATTAATGCCACTGTGAGCATAAACCCTGTGCTAAAATATAAGCAATTGTGTTTAAAATGAAATGTCCTTAAACTTTATTTTGTCTGGAAATAGATATACTGTATTTTTAAAATAGTCGGTTAATTAAAGGGCTATCATGATAGATTGGGTTGTGTCTTGTGACTGTTTAAAAAAACACTCCATTAAGTAGTATTTTCAATGCTTTTACACTAATGAAGGATTATTTTATCTGAAAGCTTTCTATTTTATCTTAAACTACTAAATTCTGTAGAGTAGAGAGTCTATGAATTTGTTTCTGTTGCTTTACTTTTATTTCGTTGACTCTGCCTTGCCATGGTTTCTGATCCCTTTTTATGTGGTTGGTGTCTCAAATCCACCCAGGTGGGGGGGGGCTTTGCCCACTCCACCCCCACACCCTTACTATATATACCAACTCTGAGACTACTCTACATTGGAGAAAAGGGGTGTGAAACACTGCCATGTGTGAGATGGGGAAAGCGTTGAACAACTAGTTTCTTTCCACTTCCCCATCTCAAAGGTTCGATGAACTTAACATTCATTGATTAGTGGTCGATATTCAGCTCTTCAGTGTTTAGTCCAATTGATGGTTGAACATGGCCTCCATACAGAATATTGGGTCTGTCATTTTTCTTAAGGATCTGCATCCAGAATTGTACACTCCTTATTTCTTGAACCCCCCGCTTTCATCGTCCTTTCAGTCCCCTTTGAATTATAACCTTCTGCTTGTGTTAGGGCCAGTGGCTGTAAATATAAAGGTAAATAGAAAGGGTAAAAATGACACTCCTGCTTGGTTCCTCTGTTCAAACACTACTGTACTCATAAATTCCCAGCTTACTTTGTCTAAAGCTTTTTCTGCATCAAGACCCACCAGCCTTATCTGTGTACTTCTAAAATATCTCTTCAAATTAAGAAATCCTAAACCATCTTGTTTTTTTAGGAGGAACAACTTATCCCACTTAACTCTTGCCTCTTTCCCTCCCAGATAAATTTCTTCAACTCTTAATTATTGTCCATAGCTTTTCCTCTGGTTGATAAAAGTATGCCTGACCTGAATATAAAGCTAAAGGGGCAAAAAAAAAACTTATAACTGCTTGCATTTTACTATCCATATCCATATGCAAGAGCTTCCATTTTGTCAGTTTTTGTATTTTTTTGTTTAGTCTCTTACCACTTATCTTTAGCTGTTGTAATAGAAGCCTTTTTAATCCATACTCCCAAATACTTCATCTTATCATGTCCCCATAAATATGGGTATTGCTAAACCAAGCTATGAGTGGGTACAGAATTTATGGCTATAGCCTTTGCTTTATCTTCATTATTTGTTTATCCTGAGAAGACTTGAAACTGTCTCAGAATGGTCTGAATTTAATAAGTACAAAATAATATCATCTGCAAATCAAACCAACCTTTCTTAAATACCATACCAAATATATTCTTGAATTTCTGAGTCCTTTATTTTATTTGCCAGTGGCTGTGAATATAAAGCAAATAAAGGGGGAAGAGGACACTCCTGCCTGGTTCCATTGTTCAAATGCAAATTATCCGAGAAGAACCATCCC
Source organism: Protopterus annectens (assembly GCF_019279795.1). Taxonomy (NCBI): domain Eukaryota; kingdom Metazoa; phylum Chordata; order Ceratodontiformes; family Protopteridae; genus Protopterus; species Protopterus annectens. The sequence goes on along the minus strand of NC_056750.1, from coordinate 627,432,182 downwards.
AATTTAATTCTTGTCTCTGATCCTTCATATATCCTCCTAATTAACCTTATTATGGTATTAGAGAATGCATATGCTTCCAATGCCCTACTTATAAAATGCCAGCTTACTCTGTGCTTTCTTTGCATCACGACTCACCATCAACAACTGTATTTTCTTATATTCTGTTTCCTTTTTGGTTATCATTGTTCTGTTAATGTCAGATGTTTGCCTCCCTTCCACAAAACCACATTGGTCCATATCTATCAATTTAGGCAATGCCTCTGCTATTATTTTAGTTAGTATAGATGTAAAGACTTTATAACCCTATTTTAAAATTGAATTGGGTTTATATGAGGCTGAGTCTGATGGGATTTTGCCCTGTTTGGGTAATCATCACCACAGCTTCCTTCCAATATGATGGTGCTTGCCCTTCTTTTAAAATACAATTAAACAGAACCTTCCAGATCTTTTATCAGATTCTACCCTCCTAATTTCCACAAGAGTACCATCTCATCCTGGAGACTTTCTTACAGATTTGTTATACATTACCATTTTAATCTAATTTCCTCCTATCTTAACGATTAGTTGTTTCTCATCTTCTAATCTTAGTATAGGTACATAGAATGATACTAAGCTATTGGCCCGGAGGCCTTTCTAAGCCTAGCCAAGAATTTTGCCCATGTTTCCTCAAAGTCAGCACCTGTTTCCCCTGTCCAGCAGAGACACAGGTGGGATCCGGGGGTATATTTTCTGTTTCCCATCCAGTTGTCCAGGTTCCTGTTAAACAGGGCTAGAGAGGTATTCTGCTTGACATGGAGAGGGAGTCTGTTCCACAGATGGGGGAGTCTTTGGGACACACATCTATCCCACCAACAAGTTCTATTAATGCCACAGACCAGGTTAAGACCTTGCATGCGGGATGTGCAAGTGGAGTTTGTCTTATGGATATGCAGCAACTCCATCAAGGCTGGGTCTGAAATAGCCTTGTATGCCAGACGCAGGTCACCTCTGAGCAGTTTGTATGAGGTGGTGCCTGTAGGTATTGTTCATATTTAAAAGTAGGAAACAGCTGCCATTTAGTAGCAAGGAATATGTGAATCCTTTGTTACCTTGTGTAAAACTGTAATGCTTTTATGTGGGTAAAGCGAAAAGGAGAATTAAACAAAGGATTTACTTAACATGTATATGATATCAGAACACCACTGACCCGAGAGGAATGTGGGAAACATTAATTACCCTGGAATCAAATAAATATCCAGGGATTAATGACATGGTGTCCTTAGCACCTGTTTTGCTAAACTATGATATGTTAATTTTAGAAGTATTTTTAAGAAAAAGTTTTTAAATCACATTATACATGTATTTTTTCTGCTTATTCCTTTTAAACATTGGAAGTTGCAATATCAACTCTGACCAGTAGAGTGTAGTATTGTTTACTTAACAGCTTGTAACTTAAAGGAAGGTTTTTTAATTTTTAATTTACAATTTTAATGAATGAGGTTTTAACTCTCAATTTTAACTTTGAATGAGATTCAGATAAGCATTTGCTAGAATTGACAGTGTATATGGCTTGTTTATCCAGTAAATAGGTTTTATAGTTACACTTTGCCACTGTAAATGGCACTTTATTACTTTTTTACAATTATCATTAATTAATCTTTTTATTTCATTGGTTGATGTGTTGATCCAATTATATTCAAATGTATTTAAACAACTGACAAGTGGCTTTATGTGTTTGTATTATCTGAAGAAGGCTTGACGAAACGCTGATGTGATTTTACACACATTGTGTTGTGTGTCTACTGAGTTTGGCAGAACTGGTGCTTTTTGTTTGTTTGCAGTTTGTATGAGACTGAGTAGAGGGACAGGGCTTTTAGCCTACCTGTATAGTATAGGTGTTTGAGACCCTAGATTTTCCTGATCAGGAACCTCTGTGTCCTCACCAACTGCTGCTTGTGCTTGGCAAGGTACATACTGAAGGGGGCATTGTACTTGATAATGGGTCTGATAAGGGAGGAGTACAGGGATGTTATGACACCCTTGTTCCTGGATGAAATACCCTTATTTATGAGGTGGGCCATGTAGAAAGCCTTCCGTACAATGGAGGCAACGTGGTGGTCAAAAGTCAGGTTGCTATTAACCTGGGTGCCCAAGTCTCTCACGACTGATTGCATGCTTAGTACATTGTTATGAATGTGATAATTAGTGGAGATGACATTTTCCCCAAAGGGGATAATGATGTATTTCTTGGCATTCAGTTTGAGGCCATGCTTCCGGCACCAGTCATTAGTTTGGGTAAGACCCTCTTGGAGGTTGTTCACATCACTAGGGGAATTTAAGACAGCACCCAGCTTGCAGTCTTCTGCAAACTTGGTCAGCCACAGACTACTGGTTTTGCCTTGCACTTCAGAAAAGTATATCCCAAACAGTAGAGGCCCCAAGACCGATCCTTGGGGTACACTCGTTATGGGTCAACTACTAGAGGTGGCTTCCCCTACTTTGACTGAGTGGTTTCTATCAGTGAGCCAGTTGGCTATCCATCTGGTAACATATGGGTTGATGGCTAGCTGGAAGAGTATATCTATTATGCCCAAGTGAGGAGTAATGTCAAAGGCTTTGGCTAGGTCAAGGTAGGCGGTGTGCACCATCTTCCCCTCGTCCATGGCTTTGGTGACTGTTTCAAAGAAGTTGACCAAGTTTAACAGGCATGATATCCCTTTGACAAAACCAAACTGTGTGGGGTCAAGCATTTGGAGGTTGCTAATGTCCTTGTTTATATGGTCCATGATAATGCATTCCATGGTCTTGCAGATCAGGCTGGTTAGGCTGATGGGCCTATAATTGCCTGGTTCAGTGGACTCTCCACCTTTGTGTAGAGGGATGACAGTGGCTGTCCTCCATTCAGCTCAGGCTTTGGTTGAATAGAGTGTCTAATGGAGCTGAGTGCTCACGCCTGAGTTCATGTAGGATACAGCCACAGTTGTTATCTGATCCCATGGAGACTGTAGTTTTTACCTTTGAGAGGGCATTAAAGACCTGCTCCCTAGTGATTGTGGGGAAGGGGGCAAGTGTTGGGGATGTCCTGGTTTACTGATGGGGGGGACAGGGAGGTGAAGTTTTCATTGAACCTGTCTGCCAGCAGGTTGGCTATATTTGTGGCGTTTGTGTATGTGTTGTTATTGACCACCAGTTCAGAGCAGATTTGGGTGTTGCCTTTGAGATTGCAGACATATGTGAAGAATGCCTTGTGATTGTCCTTGGTGGATGTGGCCAATTTGGACTTGAAGTTAGTCTTAGAGGATTTCACCAGTGACATTATTTGCTTGCTCAGACAAAGGAGAGATTGCTTCCAACTTGGCTCCTGCTCCTTCTTGGCCCTGGACACCAATTTCTTCCTTCTATTATAGAGTTTGTTTATTGCTGCTGTCCACCAGGCAGGTTTACTCTTCCTTGAGGAAGATGATTTGGTCCTGTCCGGTATTGCTGAGTCAATACAGCTATGTAAGTGCTCGTATAGTTTTTTGGTGTAGGCTTGGACATAAGTGCTAGTTCCAACTGAAGTGATGGTGGCTGTGAAGCTGCTTATACCTGCTCTGAGGAGATATTAGTCAGCTTTGGAAAAGTTTTTTCGTTTGACCCTGACGGGGGGGGGGTTAAGGGGAGATGGTGACTTCAAAAGTGATTGCTTTATGATCGGATATTACCAAGGAGGATGACACTGTAGGAGTGCTACAGTGGCTACTCATGTTGGTTAGGACCAGATCTAGGATATTTTCACCTCTTGTATAGGTGTCAACCAGCTGATCCAATGCATTGGCATAGACAAAGTTGAGGAATCTCTGGGCATTCATGTTTGGGCTAGAATAGGTCTTCCATTCTATGGTTGGATAGTTAGTCACCCAGGATCAGGGTAGAGGGTTGAATCTTGATGGATTCAAGTAAGTCCAGATAGGTGGAGTGGGCATTCTGTGTCATGGTTGGGCGTCTGTATAATTAAGTCTTCCATAAAGATTTCCATTTGAGCTTTTTTTTGGTTCCCCATTCCGGTGCTTTATACAGATGTTCATAACATTTCCAGAATATGTAGAATACCTTTGCATATCGTCTCGTCTTTTTTCTTGTCATTGGCTCCCTAAGTTCATAGGTTGCTACTAGGCTATCGGCCCGGTACAAACCCTGCCAAACAATTCCCCGGATATTTCTTCTCACAATATTTACTTCCCTGGACCCCTGTCTAGCAGGGCGACTGACGTGATCCTCGGGGTGAATTTCCTATCTCCCATCCAATCGTCAAGGTTCCCTTTGAAGACGGCCAAGGAGGCGCTCTGCTTGACATATATGGGCAGTCTATTCCAGAGTATGGAGAGTCTCTGGGTCAGTAACCTATCCCTCCAGCATGTTTTGTTCATTATGATGACAAGGTTTAGATCCCTGGAGCGTGTGGCTCTGAGGGATTGGGATTTCTTTAAGTGGAGCATGTCCAACAGCTCAGGATTTGACATGGCCTTGTATGTTAAGCAGAGATCACCTCTGAGTAGATGATATGCCACAGAGTATAGCTGGAGTTTTTTAAGATGGTCAGCATAGGGCATCTGCTTTAGGCCTGTGATTCTTTTAGTGAGATATTTCTGCGGCCTTTCCAGCTGTTACAGATGTTTCTGAGGTACATACCAAACGGGGCATTGTACTCTTTAATGGGTCTAATGAGGGATGAGTACAGTGGGACAATGACCTCCTTTTTTCTGGATGAAAAGCCCTTAGTGCTGAGGTGTGCCACATAGAAGGATTTCCTGACTGTTGTGGCGATGTGGATATTCTTCGTGTTTCACTGTTGCAGTCATTACATTTGGGTAATCTGCTGGCAGGTTGCCTTCATTCGGCCTGAATTCCAAAGTCTTGGGTCCTGCGTCGGTTGCTGTCTTCTCTTCCATGACGTCAGGTTGTCAGGGGTATAAAACATGCAGCCGACGCCATTTTCTTCAGTCTTTCTTGCCGTGCGATGCCCAAAGCAGAAGCATTTCGCAAGTGCCGGTTGGCCGACTACTGAAATATTCGCATTTGAGTTTCGGAACCGAAGTCTTCAATAATGCTGGAACTGAAGTCTTCAGTAAAGCTACGTACCTCGTTGGGGAAAGTTTTTTCTTGCTTTTTACCGATGTCAGAAAAAGTTAACAATTGTATTACTTGTGGGAAGCAAATACCTCATAAGGATTTCCATTTATACTGTATTCCTTGCCTAGGCCCTGATCACAATGTGCCTGGCTGTCAGTTTTGTGCTAAATCTAACCAACGCACTATTAAGCGTCGGTATATTTTTGCATCTAAATATTTTGGAAACAGATCTAATTATCCAGAGATGTTGTCTGATAGCAATCCGACTACCGGAGTACATAAAAAACGCAAAGAAAAGGACAGAGAAAGGCAGTCGAGATCCAAAACCGACGAAGCTTCTCCTAAGCTAGTCGCCGGTTCGCCGGTACTCAGTGAGGCCCTTTCACAGCCCCTGATACCCGCTATCTTCGAGTCGCAGACCTGTACGGACACCCATGTGGAATCTGGCATGCCACAAGATACTCAAGGTATTGGACCGTCGGATGTATCTCCCTCGGATGGGTCTGGAGCCGCTGAGCAGGCACCAGCTTCTGAGGGTGTATTCAGACCTCAACATTTTTATATCAAACCGACGAAAGCTGCAAAACCAAAGGCAAAGACACCTTCTAAAACAAAAACCGATGCCTGAGCCACGTGCACAGGCCTCTATGCCTAAAAAACAGATGATCAAAATGGCTGAAGACCTCATTACCTTGATCAGGGGTACCCATCCCCCTCCAGATAAGAGGCCTAGGCAAGACACTGACTATGAATCTTCAGATCAGGTTTCTATTTCTTCTGATTCCTTTTCTGATCAGGAATTATCTTTACCTCCCTATGAGGATTCTGATGTTGAGGAGTCTATTCCATCTGCATCTCCTCCTGAGGATTATTCATTTGGAGAAACCTTGCATACTTTGAGGGAGCATTTTCACTGGGAGAGTCAAGACTTCTCAGAATCAAAAAAGAGACTCCGGGATTTCCTCCTTCTCCCTCAGCACAAGCTTTTAGCCATTCCCCCTGTGTTAGACATTGTGGATGATGTTTTTTCGGAGTCAGGCCTGACCCTTGACTTCTCTACCTCAGGCTCCCAGTAAGCCTGACAGGTATTACAGGGTCCCTGACACTCATAAATTTTTATTTAGAAACCCTGCTGCTGATCCTGAAACTATTTCACAGGGCCCAAAGGGAATTAAGGCCTCAACAGTAAAAAACCCTACTCCCTCCGACAGAGATTCAAGGGCGCAGGACAGAAGGGGAAAAAAGGTTTATACATCTGCAACTTTGGCAATCAGGGCCTTAAACTGTCAATTTCATATGCTTAAGTACCAACGACATGTTATGGGATTGCTGAAACAGAAAATGATGTTGATTTCAGAATGTGCAGAAAATAAGGAATTGCAGGAATTATTGCATGCAGCTGAACAAGTTGGAAAGCATACTTTGCAATGTGGTTTTGATTCTTTAGAGGCCTCCTGCAGGGCCACAGTTACTGGAGCTGTGATTAGGAGGCATGCCTGGTTAAAGGAACAAAATTTGCCCGATCATGTTAAAGCAAAATTGCTAGATGCACCTTTACAGCATGATTCTCTATTTGGTATTAAGGCAGAAGAGGTTTTAAAGAAAATGGAAGACAAAGCTAAGTCTATGCAAACTGTTAAAGATTTCTTACAAGTGCACCCACCTAGATTCAGTAGACACTGACCTACAAAAAATTGGTCCTTTCCTGTGTCAGACAGAGCTCAAAGGGGCAAATCCAGATGCCCTAAGGGTTCAGGTACCAGGCTCAAGACTCATACAGGTCAAAGCAATGGGGCGCATCCACCTCCAACTCTGGAGGAGATAAAGCGCAAACCTACAGAAAGCAATCCCAATGACTTCCCTCTGCCTACACCAAGCACTTATCTTTTGGCAGCACCCAGAGGGGGAAAATTTGCACTTTTTGCTCAAAATTGGCAGTTAATTACCCAGGTCAAGTGGGTACTGAACATCGTATCACAGGGATACAGATTCCATTTCCACACTCTGCCAATGACAAATGGTTGGGCAGACCTGCCAAAAAAACAGTGGGCAGAGGCTCAGAAATAGATTACGTCCCTCATGGATATGGGGGACATTCAGACAGTACCAGAACAGGAAAAAGGACAAGGTTTTTACTCAAGACTGTTCTTGGTACCCAGAAAGGACAAGGCCTGGCGGCCAATACTGGATTTATCAATTTTGAACACATACCTGGACATTCCAAAATTCAAAATGCTCACTTTGCAACAGCTTCTGCCCATGCTGGGCAAGAATGCTTGGCTGGTGACTTTAGACTTAGAGGCATACCTGCATGTCCTAATAAGATAGTCGTGCAGAAGATACCTCATATTCAAGGCTGGCTTAACGCATTACCAATTCTCTGCACTGCCCTTTGGCTTCTATCTGTGGGACACAGCTTTGACCTTCCAAGTAAATCTTCAAGCTCAATTCTTGCCAGGAAAGCAGAACACTCTGGCAGACGACTTAAACAGAAACCTTATGGATCCTCACGAGTGGAAACTAAATCCACAAGTATTCAGCATGATAACAGAGAAATGGGGGAGCCCAGACATAGATCTTTTTGCCTCTCCTCAAAATTATCAATTGAAAAGATTCTGCACAAGGACTTATCACAGACAAGCATGGAAAGTGGACGCCCTGTCCTTCAGTTGGAAAAACCCATCAGTTTACGTCTTTCCTCCTCTGCCTCTTCATCCCAAGGTCCTCCTAAAATTCAGACAAGACAAGCCAAAGATGATATTAATTGCCCCGGACTGGCCCCGCCAATACTGGTACCCAGTCCTAAGGAACTTGTCTCAGTACCCAGCTTGGACCTTGCCACAAAGACCACAACTACTGTCCCAGCAAAACAATCAGATCCTGCACAATCAACTACAGACTCTGAACCTGGCAACATGGCTAATCATGTAATCATACGAACGACACCTCTCAGTAAAGCTGTGATGGATGTCATTTTGGAAGCCAGAAGGCCTAGTACTAGAAAATCTTATGCTGACAAATGGAAGAGATTCTGTGCTTGGAATCAAGCACAAGGAACTGATACAGCAGAACCACATATTCCTCAGATATTATTATACTTAACTGAGATGCTTGACAAAGGCCTATCTTTCGGCTCATTACAATGCAGAGCCACCAATCTTTTCTCATCCGTTACTAAAGCAGTATCCTAGAGGAGCCAAAAACCTAAGGCCTCCTAGAAGATCACCATTACCTGCATGGGACCTCAATTATGTGTTGGAAAAACTCTCCCTGCCTCCATTTCAACCAGCTGCTACCGCTGATATAAAGTTCTTATCATGGAAGACAGCTCTGCTACTAGCAATTACTTCAGCAAGAAGAGTTTCAGAGCTACAGACCTTCATGGCTGTAGAGCCTTTTATCATATTTTACCCAGACAGGGTGTCTCTGAGGACAAATCCTACTTTTATGCCTAAGGTGGTTTCCAGTGTGGCTCTTAAAACAATTCATTTGCCAACTTTTTATCCAAGCCTGTAGAACAAAGGGGAGAGAATTCTGCATTCCTTGGACATGCACAGACGGCTAAGATTCTACTTGAGCAGGACAAAATCTCTAAGAAAAACTGAGCAATTACTAGTGTCATATGCTGCAGGATCAGAAGGAAAGGCTATTTCAAAGCAGACAATTTCAAAATGGATACGCCACTGCATCCGTTTCTGCTACTTACATCATGGTAAACCTGTGCCCAAGGGCATTAGGTCTCATTCCACCAGAGCTGCAGCTACTTCGGCAGCCTTTCTCAGAGGAGTACCAACCAAAGACATTCTAGAGGCTGCTACTTGGAGTTCTGTTCACACCTTTACAAAGCATTACCATTTGCCTCTCTACTCTTAAGTCCAGGGCAGGCTTTGCCACTGCAGTGCTGCAGGGCCTTATAGCTGCACCTAATGCTGCCTAGCTCCAGCCTCCCAACCATAGCTTTGGGATTCTACCCAAATGTAATGACTGCAACAGTGAAACACGAAGAACATAGTACAGTTGTGTACACTTACCATAAATGTTGATGTTCGAGTGTATTCACTGTTGCAGTCCAGGTTACTCTCCCGCCATCCCCCTGTCATTCTACAGTTTACCTTTTTTTCTCTATCTTCTACAACCTATGTGGTGTATTTGCTTGTAGATGAAGGTAAAGTTTATATTGATGCATGTATATAGATATCTATATGTAATATTGCTACCTTTTTGGGGGCACCTGACATCGGGGGCAAGAAAAACTAAAGAAAATGGCATCGGCTGCATGTTTTATACCCCTGACAACCTGACGTCATGGAAGAGAAGACTGCAACCGATGCAGGACCCAAAACTTTGGAATTCAGGCCGACTGAGGGCAACCTGCCAGCAGATTACCGAAATGTAATGACTGCAACAGTGTATACACTTGAACATCTACATTTATGGTAAGTGTACACAACTGTACTTTATCGAAGGTGAGACCACTGTCCACCTGTGTCCCTAAGTCTCTCATCACACTTTCGGTGTTTAGTGTACCGACACCTATGTGGTAATGCATGGGTACATGGTTTTTCCCAAAGGGGATAACTATACATTTCTTGGCATTAAGCTTGAGCCCATGGCTCTGGCACCAAGCATCTGTTTCTGTAAGGCCCTTTTGTAGAATATCCACATCAATTGGAGATTCAGTAATGGCTCCCAGTTTGCAGTCATCTGCAAACTTTGTTAGCCAGAGTCCATTAGTGTTGGCCTGTACTTCAGAGAAGTAGATGCCAAACAAGAGTGGTCCCAGGACTGAACCCTGAGGTACTCCACTTGTCACTTGTCTGGAGATGGATTTGGAGTCGGCTACTTTTACAGTCTGGGTTCTGTCAGTAAGCCAGTTGGCAACCCATCGAGTGACATAGGGATTAATGCCAGCTTAGTAAGTTTATCTATGATTCCAGAGTGGGGGGTGGCATCAAAGGCCTTGGTGAGGTCCAGATAGGCTGTGTGGACAGCCTTACCCTCATCCACAGCTCTAGAGACTGATTTGAAGATGTCACTCAGGTTCAGGAGACAAGATCGGCCCTTCACGAACCCAAACTGGTTGGGGTCCAATGTGTGAAGGTTGCCAATGTCTTTGTTTATAAGTTCCATGTTAATGCGTTCCATGCCCTTCCAGATCAGGCTTGTCAGAGTGATGGGATGGTAGTTCCTGGGATCCAAGGTGGATCCCCCCTTGTGGAGTGGGGCAACTTTAGCTGTGCGCCACTTAGTGGGCACGAAGCCTGAGGTGAAGCTATGATTAAACATGACATTTAGGTGAGGTGCCAGTTCATTTTGTAGTTTATGTAGTACATAGCACGGGATGTCATCTGGTCCCATGGATGCTGTATTCCTAGCTTTGGAGAGTGCGGTTTCTACCCGTGTTGCCATGATTACCAGAATTTAGCAGTCTTTTGGTATTGAGATGGGCCCTTTAGGGGGTGAGAGGGGGATGGAGTTTGCACTAAATCAATCTGCCATGATTTTTCTGCAACAGATTCTTCCTTCTGTTGTATAGTTTGTTTATGGCAGGGGACCACCAGAATGGCTTCCTTTTTTTTGGAGGAGAGCATCTTGGTTCTATTTGGGATGACATGATTCATGCATAAGTGGATGTGCTCATACAGTGACTTAGTGTAGGATTCAGCAGTCGAACTTTCAGCTCCTGTCTGCATAAGTGCCATGAAATTTGTCACTTCTGACTTAAGTAGCATGAAGTTGGCTTTGGAGAAGTTTTTTACAGAGGTTTCCTTACTGGGAGGGGGGGGGTGGATGTCAAGGGTGATTTGCTTATGGTCAGACCTGACCAATGAGGGGGTGACTACTGGTGTGTAGCATCTGTCTCCAGTGTTTGTAATGACCAGGTCTAGGATATTGGAGCTCCTGGTGGGACAATGGATTAGTTGATCCAGGGCATTGGAATTTATGAATTCCAAGAACTGTTGGGAAAAGGTGTTGGTACCAAAGTAGTTTTCCCAGTTAATGGCAGGGTAGTTGAAATCACCCAGTATTAGGGTGTTTGCTTGTATCTTAATATTTTCCAGTATGTTTAGAAAGGTGTAGTGAGACTCTTGAGGCATGGTGGGGGATCTGTATCAAGCTACAATTTGGATTGCAGTCTTACCTAGTGTTAGTTGCACCTGGAGAATTTCAGATGCATTGTGTTGGGCAACTAGCCTGGAGGTGTGAATATCCTTTGTGAATATGGACACTCCTTCACCTTTAGTGTTTCAGTCTTGGTTTGGTGGCCGAAAACTGTGGTAAGAGTTGTAGCCTGGTATTGCAGGGGTGCTCTCTGGAGTCTTGAACCAGGTCTCAGTTACTGCACAGACATCGATGTTCTCCATTTTTAGGAGTGCCTCGAGAGAGTGCATTTTGAGGTTTAGACTTCTAGCATTGAGTAGCATTACATCCATATTTGCATGCTTGTATCTGTTACGGTGGTTGTTTTGTCCTTTGAACCTTGCCTAAAAAAGGCACTATAGGGGTGGCAAGAGCTTTAGCCAGTAACCTGAATCCCAGGGGTGATATGTGCAGACCATCTCTGGCAAAGCATCGTGGTTTGTCAATCATGTCATCCCAGGCAGACAGATACTGGATCCCCTTTGAATGACACCAGAAGCTTAGCCAGTTATTGAAGTTGATCATTTTGTCCTTATACTGTGGTATCATTCTGGGCAAAGGCAGGATGCTACTCGGGGCTAGAGTCATACCTGCCTTGGCCACATGATCCAAGAGCTCTTCCATGTCTCTCTTCAAGTAGTCCAGGAGGTACGTCTCAAGTCATTCACTCCAACATGGACAATGACAGAGTCATATTTGTACTGTTGTGGAGTGACTTGAATGCATGCATTATGTGGCGGATCTTGGCACCCGACTGGCTCCTGATGAGTGCGACATCAGTGTGCCTGACTATAGTCACCTATGACTAAAGTTTTGGGTATGTTGTCTTGCCTTAGTGGCTGTTGTTGGGTGGCACACTGGTGTTGTGAGCTGTGTGTTACTTTGGTTGTGACTGGTGTTTGCATTTCAGCTTCGGAGGTCCTTGTTGCTTGGGCAGGTTAATGTTTAGGGCCTCCTCATATGTTGGTTTAGTGTTATGTGTGGGTGTTAATGGCATGGGTTTTGAAGGGCTATGTGTTGCAGTGCAGGTGTTACCCTTCTCCTCTTGACTGTCGAGCACAATCTTGACTGGAGAGAACTTTGCTTCCAGTTTGGCTATGTAAGTGCATCTCTCACGGGTTGTAGTGTTGGGTGGTAGGAGGAGAGGGTTGTCTGTGTACATGAGGCAGTTGCTGCATTACCCAGGTATGCACAGATTCACCAGGTGGACAAGAGAAATCATCGGAAGCTGACCCTTGGACATGCCTGTTTAGGTGCTTTTTTTGTAAAGTACAAGAGCTGTTTTCCCTTATCTTTGCAAGGTACTTTGCAGTTATAGGCTGTTTAGTGCCTATGATTAATTTCTCCTTATTAGCAAGGAGAGTTGAGTGCTTGTATCAGTTTAAGGCTTCCTAGTGCTTTCCAGCAGGTTCTACAGCAAGTGCTAGTCAGAGGGGTTCATATTTTAGTGCTGCTACTGAGAAACCAGCTAGTTCTAAGGGAAGATTTGAAGAGCAGACTTTCTGGCACCTGGAATAGTTTACCCATAGCCCCACTGTGCTGCACGATGTGAAAAATGCGCAAACACATGCATTTTTAAGCCAGAAAGTTGAAAGGGATAGAAATCAGCCCAAAATGGCTAATAAAATTACAATTTCAGAGGTGGAAACCACTCCTCTAGTGTTAGATAGGCAGTACAATGCTCACCACTCCCACTGGTAAGCAGTAGGACTTCCCTCTACCACAGCACGGTCTGGGTAGCTCCAAACACAGAAAATGAAGTCCTGAAACCGACAAAGTCTGGGATCTGGACTATAGTAGCAAGGAAAGGCGGGAAACGAGCAAACAAGATAGTAGTTTTTTTCTGTTTTGTTTTTTTTTTTTGGTTAAAACGGGCTAAACAATGCAATAATGCAGTAAATAAACACAGAAAAGGATAACGCAGTTGAGTGTGTAGTCCTAAACATTAAATGCAATTAAAACTCTACAGAATTAGCAATTTAAAACTTTTTGAATGAAGCAAGGCAAGTGCACAGCTGAAAAACATTTTGAGGCAGTAATACAGTAGAATAGTAGCTAGTCACCATATACAGAAAAGTCTATATATACAGACAAGCAGCTAAAACACACTAAAACAATTCAGATGCAGTGCAACCTAGAGCACCTGAGTTGTAGCAATATTAAGACAAATACAGTTTTAATAAATGCACTAAAATATATTCTATATTTCCAAAATGTTTGAGAAGCACAGTCAGAACACAAGGAGATTCAGGCAACTTTTTTTTTTTTTTTTTTTTTTTTTTTTTTTTTGTAAGAAAGGGAGAAAGGAGGAACAGAAGGAAAGAAACTAAGCATTCTCAGATGTTCTCTCTGTATTAGGTAGAATGAGCTAATGACACTAGGCTGGGAGGAGTGTCCCAGATCAAATTTACAGTAGGGGCAGTCAACTGCAAAGCCACCAAGTATAACAGCAAGACACCAACAGGAAGGGAGCGTGGAGAACAATACTAATGCTAGTAGCCTATACTCTTTTAGACAGTAAACACTACAGAAATGTTTATCACAGCAGTGAGTCACAAAATGAAAATTTTTAAACAGATAAAGGAGCTGGCGACAACCCTTTGTACTTTCTGTTGACTAAAATTAGAAAACACTGTGCTAAAAGTTTTTGTGCTCTGAAGCTGTCAGTAATAGTTGCTCACCAGCAATCTTTTATCTTTCTAAACTCCTGCATATTATCCAAATACTTCCTTATTTTCTCTTTAGTACTCTGCACTTGCTACACTTTTCTTGTTCTGTGAGATTCCTCTTATTCTGTAGTACTTTTAACGTTTGTCATCCTAAATAATTCCTATTCTCCTCAAGCATATCTTTTTCTGTTTTATTTCTACCCTATTTTAAACTCCATTTTCATTTTATACTGTTTACTAGCTATTTCCTATGAAGAAACTCCTAACGTCCGTAATAACTCTCTATTAGGCGGGGGAAATGTTAGCATCTTATTTTTACTTCATTACCCTGCATTTTTATCTTAGTTTTTTTTTTGGTGCATGATCTGAAATAGTTGTTGGATGTGGTGATGGTTTCAGTTAAATGCACATGATCCTGTGAAATATGATGCCTATCCAGTCTAGCTCAAATGTTGTGCCTTGGGGGAAAAATATGTACATTCTGCCCAAGTTTGTACTAATGAATTCACATCTTCTGTACCAAATATTATCATAAATGTCTTCAGAAATCCATCCTCTTTTATTATATATTCAGTCTTAGGTCCCACTTATACATCCTCAGTACTGCAAATCAAGTTCCAGTCTCTCCTACATTCCCTACTGAAAGCTGATTATTTCTTTCAAAATTTTCTTAAGCTCCATAATTGCAGTATTTGGTGAAATGTAAATACACGCAAGCATAATCCTCCTACCTTGCCAATAGCCCATTACTACCACAAAAAATCCATTATTGTCTTTTTTCCTGTTCTGTCACTGTTGGAGCCCCTCTAGCAGTCACATTTATTACTCCTATTTTTCTTTGTCTATGATATCCTGCTGAATATCTATCCTGAAAAACTTAGGAAAGAAATGAGCATGTGATTTTGACAAATGAGTCTCCCGCAGCATTGCTGTTTGTACTCTGCATTTCTTAATATAATTCAGTACTCTTTCTTTTTCTCTGTACCGGTAAGATCATATACATTCCAAGATACTATAGATTGAGTAGCCATTATGATAAAATGCTGTTGTTTCCACTTGGTATACACAGTTTTTGAATGTGTATTTCCAGTGTTTGTCTTGGGGTAGCACAGTGGTGCAGTGGTTAGCATTGGTACCTCACAGTAAGAGGTTCTCCAGTTTGATTCTTGGCTAGGGTGCCTTCTGTGCTGAGTCTGCATATCCTCCTTGTGTTTGCTTGGGTTTTCTCCAGGTACTCAGGTTTCCTCCCACATTCCCAATACATGCGGTAGATGGATTGGACATTCTAAATTGGCCCTAGGTGCAAGTGTGTGTGTGTGTGGTGCCTTCTGAGGAGGGTAGGGCACCAGGCTGGCAACTCAACACCATAAAAACCCTACTGCCACTCATTCTGCAGACCAATGATCCACTGTGGTGACCCCTAACGGGGGCAACTGAAAGGAGAAAATTTCCATTGTTTGTCTCACATGCACACACTGTCTGGCAGGCTGATTTTTTTACACTTGTTTGTTCTTATCTCCATTTGAACCTGTCACATTTCTCAAGATTGCTTTAATGAAAATTATCACAAAACTAAATGCATTTTTGAAGACCCCCCATCCCCTACTAAATGAAAACCAACACACAAAACTATGTACATATTCAACAAATTAAGTTTAACCCCCCAGAAAGGAATAATTGTCCCAAATCAACAGCTGTAACTATAAGCATGACCTAATATTAAATTAAGGTTAACATTCTGAAGTGCATGTTATAGCCTGTATTCCCACTTACATTGATTGCTGTCTTTTCTTTTCTTATCTCGCTTCTCCACCCAGAGTTGAAAAACTGCAGCTTGTATGCTTTCAGAAAAAACAATAACTTTTAGCCCTAAGAAAAAGTGCACTGGCTGTCTTTAAATACATCTAAATTATGCATTGTGCTATTAAATGCATTAGTGTTAAGGCTGCTGGGAAGGTTACATTCTCTTATTCACTTGCCATAATTTCAAACTTTATTGTTTTACTGAGCTGCTTGTCATTCTACCTTTAAATTTTGCATTTTCCTCAGCAAATAATGCTCTGGATTCTCAAGATTAATTGCTTGTACCTAGAGATGGCTTGTTTCCATATAAAAATAGCCAGCAGTGAGAAATAAAATAGCTTAGCATCTTGCAGATACATGAAGGAATCTTTGTAAAGTTCATTCAGAACAAAATGTACCACAGTCCCCTTTACTTCTTGTCTAACTGAGAACATTTACTAATGGAAAACCCAACTAATATCTTTGGAGTTTTATGTCTTTCAGCATTTTGTCTTATTTGCAAGCCTGTTTTAAGCCCAAGGACATTAGACATCCACCCTTGTAAAAACAAAATTATCATCTTAGTTCTACATATTCTGTAATTGGTACACTTTTACATTCCTCCCCATCCCAGTAGCCCAAGATCACATTATATTAACTTAAACTTGCTTCTGTTCAGCCTTTCTTATGTTGTTGTACTGCAAAACCTGTACTTCTTTCAACTAGAAAAAGGTATTTGTTTTCTTTAATCTCTTTAACGCATACAACAGTCACTGAAATGACCCCCATTTAGAATTCCTATGAATACATATTATACAAAACTATTTTACAGTATAACATGCAGTTTATAAAATGAAAAGTTTTATACATATATTAATAAAAACAAAACTTGTTTTACTTTGTTGCTTCTTTTTCCCTTTAGTATCCTTCTAAGCATTAAAGACATAATGTTGTGTATTTCCTTTACAGTCCATCCACAAGTTTGTCAACAAAATTCCATTTTTTTCTCAGCCACTTTTATTTGCAAAGCCATATTTCACAAATGTGATTGCTTTATAATTCACACTTATTCACTAAGTTGATTATTGCTGGTCTTTTTTATGATTATCTCCATCCGCTAACACTAGACTGTAGGACTCTAGTTCAAGTCCAAAGTACTCCTGATTGTACCAGATAATTCTGTGCTGTTTTCTGTCTCTCAGACATTTTCATTTGGAACATTGGAAAAGGTGTCACTGGCAGAGTCACTCTTAAAACTTTATGGTCAGAAAAATGACAAGCAAAGTCCCCTTCGCCTTGCTGGATAAACTTTATTTTCACCTTAGCCTGCTCTAGATCAGAATGTTTCTTTGGTCCTACAGGAAAAGAATACTCAAAAGACAGCTGGATACCAAAGCTTGAGTCTCACACCTGCCTCTGGACATTCCCTGATTGCTGGGATGAATTTCCTTCTCTTCTTCCTGATGTACACTGAATAATCATTTTCCACAGTCTATGTCTCCAGTTTTTAATCCCTTTCCTTTCTACCACAGCTTTTTCTAGATCAACTCTTTTTACTGGTATGATTTTCAGCTGAACTAATAGTTTTTTTAAACACCTTTATGGAATTATCACTTGAGACATATATTTATATAAAAATAATCAATCCATATTAACAAGTTCACTTTTACAGACATTCTACATCACATAAATTGTTATATATCCTATAATCTGGGCAACATTATATAAATTACTCATTTCCTGCCCTCTCGTAAACTTTATTTCTCCTGCATGATATTTTTCTGCAGGTATTGTTCACATATTTTTCATTTTTGTCTGTGTAATTTGCTCCAAACATTTTCTAAAGATCCCATCTCCTGTTCTTTTATCTCTGTTAAAGTATTCACTGTTTCAAGTATAGTTCGCTTAGATTTTGATTTCCATTTTCTAGTAACTGCTTTTCTGGCAGCCACCAGAATTTAAACTTAACAAGGATTTACTGTGTATAGGCAATTTAAATCCTGTATCCCAGCTCAAAAAGAAATAATTTCATTAGTTACACTCATTTGCTTGCCTAGTATTTCCAACAGAGTACTCTTCAGGGAATTTTTAAAGTCTACCAACTCATTACTCTCCCAGAATATATGTTTCCAGTTACCTTTTTCTTCCCCATCACACCTCCAAAATTTGCCATCTACCTGACAAAAGATTCTTTGGAGTCTGCTTGGGGTATAAAAGGATCTATGCAAATGCTTCCAAGCAAAAATCCTACATTTTCTAGACTTTGTTCTTATCTAGGAGAACCATGCACATGTCATCCCATTGTTTCTTTGAGAATTGCTTGTTTAATCTCTCTTCCCAATCTTTTCTGACCTCTTCTGATAGATTCCTATAGCTATCGTGCAATATTTTATAATACTCTACTAATTATCCCTTTTTAATAGCAGCCTCTTCTAGATTCCATTAAAAACTCAACCAGTACAGGTCTTTCATTTTAGGATTCCCCTATCCCTTTCTCATTGTCCATACTCTTAATCCATGATACAAAAGACAATCGCTAGCCTGCAATCCAAATGTCTTTTTGGCCTCTTCCCATTCTGTTACCTTTCCTTCTATAATTATTTGTTCCCAGTATCTTGATTCCTTTGCTAGGTTCCTCCAGTAAATTCCAGACCCCTCTTGTCTATTTACTGTACCCCTAACTTCAGTCACCCCATCAGCAAAATCTCCTTTCTCCATTCCTGTGTTAGCTTAGTTCTTAGAATACTTTCTGCTGCTTTATGAATATAATAATCTATATGTCTGTGGTTTTCCTCCTTATGGACCTGTATCAAAAATCCCATTCTTTCCTTATTTCTTGAATTACACCCCCCCCCCATGCTTCATTGTCACACTTTTCCACTTTTAAATGTAGCTTTTTGCTTGTGTTATGTATAAAAGCCTTAACTGTGTAGCTCTAAAATATCCCTTCAAACCAGGGAATTCTAAACCTCCATGTTCTCTTGGGAGGATCAGCTTATCTCACTTGACTCTTGCCCTCTTCCCCAGCCAAACAAAATCAATTGACTGTTTATTAATTACTGTCCACAACTCCTTGTCTGGTTGATAAAAATATGCCTGACCTAAATATAAAACTAAAGGGACTATAACATTTTTGCAGCTTGTATCTTTCTGTCCATATACATTAGGCAAGAACTTCCAGTTTCTTAGTTTTTGTATTATATTTTGTTTAGTCTCTTCCTGCATATCCTTAGCTGCAATAACAATTCTTCTTTAATCCATACTCCTGAGTACATTGTTTTGTCATGTTCTCATACATATGGGTATCAATGGATTAGTTGATATCAGGGTGCATAGTTTATAGCTTCAACCTTTGGTTTATCTTAATTAAGTTTGCACCCCAAAAAACAGAACTGTTTCAGAATAGGTATCCTTTACTGGTTCCATCGGGTACAAAATAACATCAGCAAATAAGACGCATTTTCCTGAACACAATACCAATTAATATCTTTGAATTTTGAGTCCCTTATTTTCTTTGCCAGTGGTTTTAAATGTAATGCAAACAACAAAGGGAAAAGAGGACATCCATGCCTGGTTCCTCTGTTCAGACATAAATTATCAGAGAAGAACAGTCCCACTTTGATTTTTTGCTTCTGATCCCTCATATGTTATTCTGATTAATGCTATTGTGTTAAGAAATGCAAAAGCTTCCATTGCCCTACTCATAAAATCTGAGCTTATTCTGTTGAATGCCTTTTCTGCATCAAGATCACCAATAACAGTGATATTTTCTTCTTATATTTTGCTTCCCTCTGGATCATGATTGTTCTATTAATGTTATTAGATGTTTGCCTCCCCTCCACAAAACCACATTGTTCTATATCTATCAATTTTGGCATCGCCTTTGCCATTCTTTTAGCTGTTTCAGACATAAACACTTTACTCATGATTAGAATTGAAATGGGCCAATGTGAAGCTGGACCAGATAGGTCTTTGCCATCTTTGTGTTACAGCCACCACAGGATTTTGGTGCCTACCCTCCTTTTTAAATGCTGTCAAACAAAATCTTCCTGATCTTTATCACTTTCTTCCCTCCTAACCTACAAGCTTTCACCAGAATGCCATCTATTCCTCTAGATTGGTTATACATCACCATTTGGGTTCACTTCTAAATTTCAAAATCCTAAAATCTCGAGTTTCAGAACATCGAGTTCAGATTCTTGAGATCTTGGAATCTCAAAATTGTGAACCCTCCCTTAAAACACCACTAAAAACATTAAAAACAAGTGTATGCAGGGGGGCAAGCCCCCCTGAACCCCCCACATGGGGGGCTGCACCATCCACACCCCTGCAACTTAAATATACCAACTCTGAGATCGCAGTACAGCGAGAACAAGGGAAATCTCCCGGTCCATGCTGTATGCCGATCTTTGTTCAGGATTTCGAACTTTTAAATCTTCAAACATATAATCTTCGATTATATGAGATTCAAAGTTTTAGACTTCGAAATTCTGAAGTGCACCCCACCATTTTTATCTCATCTCCTTCTCTGTCTTAGCTGTTAGTTATTGAGCCTCATCTTCCTCTAACCTTGACATAGTTAAGTCTTCCATAAATATTTCCATGTCTGCTTTTTTCTTGATTTTTTCCCCTTATTTGCTTTATACAGATTTTCATAAAATTTCCAAAATATCTCTTAATACCTGTATAGGATCTCTAATTATTTTTCTTGTTATAAGCTCAAGTCTTTCTGCTTTATGTTGAGTAAGTAGTTGTGCCAAAAGTGTTTGTTCTCTGGCTTTATCAAAAACCAGTTTGCTTAACAGCAGTCTTTCTAAACTCATGCATATTATCCAGTTACTTCCTTATTTTCTCTCTAACATTCTGAAATTGCACCTTCTCTTGTTCTTTGAGATTCCCCTTATTTTGTAATACTTTAATCTTTTCACCCCCTCTAAATAATTCTTATTACATCTTAACTAGATTTCTTTTTCTTTAATTTATTCCCTATTTTAAATGCCACCTTCATTTTTCACACTCACTAGCTGTAACTTAAGTACTTCCTATCTTTCCTAATAACTCCCTGATAATTTCCATTACACATTCCTTAAATTCCTCTCTTTTTAACAGGTAGGTGAGGAATTGCCAGTGTCTCATCTGTATTTCATTACCCTGCATTTTATCTTGGTAATTATATGATCTGACATAGTAATTGGATATGTACCGAAGTTCTCAATTAAATGTTCCTTTGAAATATAATTTCTGCCAAGTCTAGCCCAGTCATTTTACCTTGGGGTAATATGTATATTCCCTCCGAGTTCCTGTTAGTGAATTCACACATTTCATACCAAATATTTTCATAAATTTCTTCAGAAATCTACCCTCTTTTGTTATATTTTCCATTTTAGGCCCATCAAATATACCCTGTTGTTGCAAATCAAATTCCACTCCCCACCTATAAGTAGTATTCACTGCTGAAAGCTAATTATTTATCCCAAATATTGTAAAGCTCCAAAATAACATTTTTAAGTGGAATATAAATGCATGCAATTGTAATCTTCATCTCTTGCCGTTACCTTACTTCTAGAAATCTGCTATTATCTTTTTTACTCTTCTCTCAGTACTGGAGCTCCGCTAGCAATTAAAATTTTGCCCCTGATATTCTGCAGAATATCCATACTGAAATCCTTTCCTTATCAAATTCACATGCATTCAGTTCTTTCCAAACATCTCTCTTGCAGCATCGCCGTTTGCACTCTGCATTTTTTAATATAATTCAATACGCTTTCCTTTTTATCTATACCTGTGAGACCATTCACATTCCAAGGTAATATGGAAAGTTTCACCGTTACGATAAGAAGTCATTACTCCCACTTGTATATATGGTAGCTTTTCTAAATGTTTAATTCCAGCTTTTGTGATATATGCATCTATTAATGTTTGGCAGGTTAATCCTTTTATACAGTCTTTCCTTATCAACATTCCAACTTTTAACATTTTATAAGACTTTTTTGTTTTAATAAAAATCCTCAAAAGTTAAAAGCACACATGCTCACCCACCTACCCAGAAACTCTACAACCCATCAACTTAATACAAGCACACATAACTATGTACATCTTCAAGTAATGACGTTTAATCCTCTTAAAGGAGAACAGTGGGATATTGAAGCAGATTGCTCAACCTGTCTCTTTTAGCCCCTGTTATTTGATCCTAGTTAAAAAAAAAAAATAATCACCACAGCTTTAAAAAGTAATCCACTCTACTGTTTTACCTCGTAGGCTTCCTACCTTTCTGTATTGTTTTAGTTTCAGTTTGAAAACCCAGTTGCAAAACCTCTAGCTGTCTCTTAATTGCTGATGTCACGTCTGCCAGACCTCTTGCTGTGGTTACCAGGACGTCTCCTTCCATAAAGTGTTGTAAACACTCCCTTATTTGCATGTTCTATAGAAGAGGCAGTGAACCCCCCCCCCACATAGTGATGTCAGAGCTGCCTTGCCCAGCCCACTCTATTCTAATCTAAATGACAAACTATAATCTCAGTTATCTGAACAGCCCTACTGATATGTGACAAAGTACAGTGAGGAAGTACAGGCAACAGTACAGTAACAGCTGCATGAACAAAGAGCATAAATTTGCAATGACCATGTGTACACATTAATTGCATCTTTTTACATAGGAATCAGATGTCTGTCACAGTTAATAGACAACACTACATAAGATTACATGAAGTATGTGATACCTTAATCTTAAATTACCACTTAGAAAATATGTGACTACTGTCATGCAAGCATGTGAAATATATCATGTTTATAGTCTATCCTTTGTTAGCTATTTAACCAAACTGGAAGGAAAGAAACTGGGAGTTTGATGGTTTTCAAATGTGTGATTTCTCCCAGTAATATGGAGCTCAGATCTAAATTTGAAAGCAGGAGGAGTGCAGCAAAAAAAGTGCCCCACTGTAAGGAAGGAAAGGCTGTGACAAAACAGTACATTAGTCAGGTCACCTGCTATGAGCTGTCAATCACATACAGATAATTGGTCAAATTACCCGTAACACATTGACAGCTAGGGAAGG
Organism: Protopterus annectens; assembly: GCF_019279795.1. Lineage (NCBI taxonomy): Eukaryota > Metazoa > Chordata > Ceratodontiformes > Protopteridae > Protopterus > Protopterus annectens. Next base: position 627,409,444 of record NC_056750.1, on the reverse strand, counting down.
TAGGTGTGAAGCGGGAGGGGAGATGCCTTGAAGAACTACAATTCTGACTTCACAAAATAAATCAAGTTAGCATTTTTAAGAGGAAGCAGCAATAAAATGCACTTTTCATTTCTGTTCTGTGGCATTTGCACTGCTTGTGTTTGAAGTAGTCCTTTAAAAAGGAAAAATATTAACCAAAACTAAGTGACTACAACACAACAGTGAATGCCTGTAAAATGAGTGCAGTGACAGGCGCATTAGGGAAAAAGTGGCAGGCATGATGCAATTATTTAGAGACAAACTGTGAATTCTAGGATACCTAGAGGCAGACTAAACAATCAGAATTATTTCAAGATGCCAGACCCCATGTGTTCAGACTCATAAATTATGTATAAAAATATCTAAAAACCTGTAAATAGCCCCAGAGTGGTGTTAAAATGTAGGAAACGCCAACCCATGATGAAATAAACATGTTTTTTGAGTCTGTGGGCACGGTTCTCCTTTAATAGAAACATTTGTACCAAGTAGATAGCTGTTGATACAAGCTATAGTTAACCTGAAATTGAGGTTATCCATGGTAAAACACGTTGTTGTCTTTGTTTCTACTTAAACTAATTGGAGTCTGTCTTTTTGTATCTTTATTCTGCTTCCCACAGATTTGAAAACTACTTGCATACTTTCAGAAATCATTAACGTTTAGCCTTGGAGAAACCATTGTTTTGTCTTTTATTGCCCCATTATTAGCTTGCCTCCATGGAAAAGGAAAAGAAAAAAAGTAAACAGTATTCCTGTGTTGCAGCCTGAAAGATAAGCTGAAACATTTATTGCTAAAGGAAAACTTTTCAACGTATTCAGTGTTCTCATGTTTACTTGTTTCCACTTAAAAAAAATGTTAGAGTAAGCCAAGGGTCTTAATCCACATATTCACCTGTGCAAAAGTAAGAGAAAACATAGCAGTTCTTCATATATTATGATCTGTATACATTTATACCCAATTTCTCACCCATTACCCACCTCAACAACACAGGATTACAGCTTGTCAACTTAAAAATGCCTTTGTCTAGCTTTTCTTCTCTTTTTGCACTGTAATGCCTATATTTCTTAATACCAAAAGAGAAGAGGAAGAAAAAAAACATCTGTTTACTTTAATAACTTTATCACATACAAGAATGACTAAAGGTACTTCACTATTAACTATGTAATTGATAGTAGGAAAAGTTTCATAGAAATGATTGCATCTTTGCTAGCACGTGTTGACGGCTTTTTCATGATCAGATTTGCTCTTAAACCAAATCTGAAGCTGAAACTACTATTTGCTATACTGCTGCAGGATCCTTCTCAGTCATTGTTTTCTGTTCCCCTTTTCTGGTTGATTTTCTTTCAGGTTCTCCAAATTTCTTTTTGCTGGCATTCAGTCATTGTACTTGCTAACTAGTAACTGAATTTTACCCAAATAACAGTTTTAATGGCACTTCTTTTCCTCAGTTTCTGTTTTAACACCGTAAGATCTGAAATTAAGCTGTTCAATATAGTGCAACAATTTTGGAAGTCCTTGCTGCATTCATTTTCTATATGGACCTTTACCAGGACTTCAGAAGTTAGACTTAAAAAAGTGACAAGTATACTTGTTTCAGGAGTACAGTGAAGTGTTCTATAAAGACAAGTATACTATTAAAGGATACACAGGAATTGTACTTTCCTGACGACTATACTCTTGTAGGAAGGAATGAGTTAAATTTCTCTCTTACTAACATATAAGTAGGAAATTGTCAATGTCTCATTTTTACATCTCATTCTTCAACTTTTTCTTCATTTTTATTGGTGCAGTGGTGATTGTATAGGTCTCTAATCTTTGTTTGAATACAAATGCTCTTGTGAAATACAATTTCTGTTTGATCTAGCCCACTTTATTACATGTCTGGAATGTGTACATTCCATCCAAATTCCTGCTACTGAATTCAAATCTTACATTATCAGATGTTCTCATATAGTTTTTCTAATATCTACCCTGTTTTACTACATTTCCCTTTCAGTGGTCAACTTGATAAATCCTGACTGAAGAAAAATAAGCTGAAAGCTTATTGTTTCCCCCAGAAACTCTTCTAAGCTGCATAATAACAGATTCTATGTTGTGTACCCTCAGTTCATTTTGATTGATTGGGTTAGTCACCTCAAAGCAGATTCAAGTCAGCAACTTTTTCATCAGAGCTTTTCCAGAGCAAAAGCTGCCCCTCTCCCATAATCCTGTGCTAGGGATACATCTTGGATCTCATTTGCATCATTTTGGAGTTGGAAGTGATTTTCAGCACTCAAAGAATTTCTCCGATAAGTGATTTTCTTCCTATAATTTTTCCCTAGATGCCCTATTTATGGGTTTTCTATTCTGTTGCACCATTTAGTTTTCTAACAGGACTTTGGTCCATTTCATTTTTCTCTCTCTCTCCTGTTCTTCAGGGACCTACTTAAAACCTGTTTTGTTACTCAGACTTCATCTTCTTGTTTCCTTTCTTTCATTTTATATAGTTAAGTCTACTGCTGAAAATGGAGAAGGCCTCAGGGTTTAAAAAATACCTCAAATGTGTATATAAAATACCACAGCAAGAAATGCATCAGCAGTGTGTGACTTGTTTAGGTCGGGAACATTTAAATTCTGGTCATGATGTTTGTGCTTCATTTGTGTATCATGAGAACAAGATAATTATTAAGGATCTCCTTGTCACAGTGAAAGATTTGGATTACTGATCCTCTGCTTCTGCCTCCTCTTCTCAGCAACCCAGTGGAGCTGTGAAGCAGGCTTCCAAACATACAGAAAAAGACAAAGAATAAAAAGATAATACAGATAGAGAAAAGAGAAAAAGGCCTGCATTCGCTCCATTCTTGTCTTCAGAGCCTAAGATTTATGAGTCGTCCGTGTAGTGCTTCAATTCCAATGACTTCAGCTCTGATTGCTACTTGAACTTTGCCTTCTAATATGACTTTCTCTGAGCCAATAGTCATCCCTGACTGTTCCACAAAGAAGGTGCTGATCCCTGGATCTTGGTCTTCTGAGAGGGTGCTCTCCAGGTTTTCAATCTCCATACCCATTCTGAAGCTTCTATAATGTCTTTCATGTTTTCCAGGGGTGTCATTGAATTTGACTGAGATCAGATAGTGAGAGCCTTTATAAATGATCAGATAGACATGGGAGTAGTTTGGTATTCCTTCACCCATAGGACTGATAAGTCTGGCCCTCCATTTCCCCTTACTTTTGCTCCTTCCCTGGTTCCAGTATCTGTCCTGGTGGTTTTGTAGCTGAGATCTTCTCCTTTCATTCTTCTGTCAGCTTAAACTACTCCTGCAGTTTTTGGTCCCAAAAGTTTATCTGACTCAATAGACTCTAAAATCTTGGAAGTTGGATGCAACTCGGAGTCTAGTGGTCAAAGTAGAGACTTTGGATCCAGCTTCTGATCCAACTCATTTGGGTATCTTCTTGTCTTTGAGTGCTTCATTCCTCAGCACAGTTCTTTGCCTTTGATTCAACTGATGCCTCAGACCCAGGAAGACATACATTTGATCTGTCCACTTTAAGTTTAGGGTCACCTTGGATAATGCCCTTCTCAGTGCTGTTGGTGCCAAAGCTGGCCTTTGAGACTTTTAGAAGATTTCTGACTGCCAGATGGCACAGGATGGAAATAAACCAACTGTTTTAGCTCCATAAGGGCCTTCTATTTTATCTTCAACCTTAGGCTGTGAAAATCACCCCAAAGACAGCCCAGCCTGGGTGCCTTGATCCTACCCTGCATCAAGGGAATAAGATCACTTCTGGCATCTCAGATGATTCACTTCCTGTAGTATATAAGAATTGTAAGTTCAAAAGGTAACACTTGGATTCTCCACATGAATCGGTTATCAAGGACACAGTCCTTGAAGGGGAAGGTTCTCCCCCAGTACTCACTCTGTGGACACCATCTTTGGTGAACTTGTGGAATTACTTGGGCAAAGTGGGAATTGGCCTACTGACATTCCTTCCCCAGATGAGGAATTATTTATCGAGGCTTTTAAGGCTGGGATATCTCCTTCCTGGTTGGTCCTTCCCACCAAGACAGAACCCAGATGTGGTGAAACCAGTAGCAGGAATACCCTGTTAAGATTCTAGTCTCATCCAGGGATCACCTCTGTTGGGGTATAGGCCTTCTTGTGGACTCCATTGTGGTTGCAGCTGCTACACAAACTGACTTATCAGAAGAGAGTTCTGTGATTCATACCCCTAATAGAGAATATAGGGTCATGGACCAGTTTTGGAAGTCTATGCCTCAGGAATGTTTTCCCTGTGAGAGCTTAATTACATTTCCCATATTATCTGGTTTCAGAAGAAACTAGCAGAACAGGCTTTGGAATTCCTTTGAAGATCACCGATGACGGACATCAAAAAAACTTTGAATAGCCAAATTTTGACGATGCTGTCAATCACAACTCCATCGTGAGACTCATTTCTAAGGTAGCAGATGATGCAGTAAGGGCAGTAGACACTGCCATGACCCATCCATCTGTCAAGCCTCACCCAGATGTCACTTCCTTCGAATGAACTGCAATGCTTTTCCATTTCCAGTTAAGGCCAAAGATTCTTCCTTACCTCATTTTTTCCGATTCTCAAAAACCTCCTATGTGTAAAGTCTGCTAGAACAAGTGTAAAAGGTCTTCTCTGTGGGCTTTTTTTTTTATAAAGGATTAAAATCTTTTTCAGCTCTTCTTTTCTGTTTTACAGTTTTTGTGGAACTTTTTGATTCAAGAAGCAGTTACTCTGCCACTAAAGTCCAATTTGCTGTTTCCTGTCATTCTAGTTCACATTCATGTTCTGTAGCTTCCATTAAAATCTGTAAAGCATTTCTCAAAGGATCACTTAAATCGAGGCCCTGAATCCAAGACAGTCTTTCACCATGGGACAGTAGTTTGACTTTGGAAGCACTAACGCATCCCCCTTTGAAACTGCTCCTTCTTATTCCTTAAAACACTTTTCCCAGAAAATGATTGTGCTAGCTGTTAATTCAGTCGAGAGTTTCTGGGCTGCAAGCTTTGTCTTGCAGATAACCTTACTTTATTTTTTGCAAAGATAGTGTTGACCTTGAATCAAACCCTTCCTTTCTGCCTAAAGTATCAATCTACCTGACTTCTTTCTCAACCATTCTAACCAAGAGGGAATATACTTTGCATATTCTAGATATATATCCCCAATTTAGATTTTATTTTCATAGAGCTAAGTCTACATGTAAAGATAACCAACTATGTTCTTCATCTCACATTGCTGCAGTCCTTACACTTGGGGGTAGTCCGCTGTCCTCGGTCGGCCCGAATATCAAAGTATTAGGCTGACGTCGGTCAAGGCGCTTAAGACTGACATCAGGACGTCAGGGTACAAATGCGCATGACCGACGTCATATCCTCAGTCTTTTTTGCCGCATGGTCCGATGCAGAAGCAGCGTTGCAAGTGCCGTTCGGCGTTCTGAAATTTTTCGGAGTTTCAGGCGGAGTCAAAGTTGGCTAAGTACCCGTTGGGAATATTTTGGTTTTTTCTTGCCTCAGTGGTTTACCGGATGTCAGAAAAAGTGAATAACTGTATTTCTTGTGGGAAACAGATACCGCATAGAGATTATCATACTTTGTGTATTCCTTGTTTGGGGCCTGAGCACGACGTTGTTGGGTGTCGCTTTTGTGCTAGGTTCAATAAGCGCACTATTAAGCGAAGGTTGGATTGTGCCAGGTTGGTCTTTGGGAAGCGGTGCAATTATAACATGCCGTCAGATGCTCCGACGCCCGCTTCTTCGGCGCAAAGACAAGGCAGCTAAGCCCAGGCTAGAAGAGTCGTCCGTGGTTCTTTAGAGGCGTCAGTGGAACCGGTGGTTCCACCTCAGGAGTCCCAGGGAGAGTTTGTTATTGCAGGATGTGGCCTCTCAGGAGGCAGGTCAGGCTGAAGGGGCTTCTCAGGTTTCTGTTCTCCCCTCCCTTCCTAGGGTGGTTAGGCCTTCTCCTTCTGTTTCTAAGGCTTCTCCCAGAGGCAGGCCAGGTTTAGCTTCTGTTGGTGTCACTCCTAGTTCTTCAGGATCTGTGCCCAAGAAGCATATGCTTAAAATGGCAGAAGATTTAATTTCTTTGATTAGAGGTTCTTTGCCCCCTCCAGATAAGAGGCCTAGGGTGGAACCAGAGTTGGGGAGTTTTGAGCAGCCTTCAGATGTTTCAGAGTCTTCGGCTGAAGACTTGCAGGAGTACTCTCCTTATTCTGATTCTGATGCAGATGAATCTACCCCTTCTGCTTCTCCTCCAGAGGATTTTTCATTTTCAGAGACTCTTCATTCCATGAGGGAGCATTTTAAGTGGGAAGGTCAGGACTTCTCTGATTCCAGGAAAAGGCTTAGGGAGTTTTTGTTTTTGCCCCAGCATAGGCCTTTGGCTATACCTCCTGTTCTGGATGTTGTGGAAGATGTGTTTGCGGAGGCTTCACTTAATCCTGATTCTTTGCCTCCGGCTCCTGTTAAACCAGATAGGTATTATAGGGTGCCTGAGGCTCATAAATATCTTTATAAGAGTCCTAGGGCGGACCCAGAAACTGTTAGTCAGGGACCTAAGGGTGTCAAGGCCTCTGTTGTAAAAAATCCGGTTCCTCCAGATAAAGAGGCCAGAGCTTTGGATAGATGGGGAAAGAAAGTCTATACTTCCTCCACCTTCGCTATGAGGGCTTTGAACTGCCAGTTTCACATGTTGAAATATCAGAACTATCTTCTTTCTCAACTGAAGTCTAAGGTAGATGCTCTGGCGGAAGGCATTGAGTGTAAGGAATTACAAGATTTAGTGCATGTCTCTGAACAGGTGGGTAAGCATTCTTTACAATGTGGTTTTGATGCTGTACAGGCCTCGTCTAGGGTGGCTGCCACTGGCTCAGTTCTTCGCAGGCAAGCCTGGCTGAGGGATCAGAATTTATCCGAACATGTTAAGACAAGGATTTTGGATGCTCCTTTACAGTCTGATGTGTTGTTTGGTTCACCTGTTGAGTCAGTCTTGAAGAAAATGGAAGACAAGGCTAAGTCTATGCAGACTGTTAAAGATTTTTTGCAAGTCCAGCCTCCGAAGTTTACTAGGAATTGGCCTGCTAAGGGGTGGACATACCCTTCTTATGATTCACAGTCTAGGGGTAGATCTAGACGTGGTAGGGGTAGAGCTCAGAGCTCCTTCAGACCTAGAACAGGGAGTTCTCCTGCACAATCTTCAGGTGAGGGCAGGGGCCAGTCCTTTCGTAAACAGGCCCAATGACCTACCTTTTCAGCTGCCAGATCCTTCTTGCCTGGCAGCACCTTTGGGAGGAAGGTTGGCACTCTTCAGGAAAATTGGACTTTGATTACCCAAGACAAATGGGTACTGGATATCATACACCAAGGTTACAGGTTTTATTTCCATACCTTGCCTCCTTTCAAAGGCATGCCGGACGTTCCTCCTCAGCAAAGACTAGAGGCTCACAAACAAATTTCTCTGCTGCTCCAACTAGGGGCCATACAACCGGTCCCTCTGTCAGAAGTGGGCCTAGGATTTTATTCTCGCCTGTTCCTAGTACCAAAGAAGGCGTGGAGACCAATTTTGGATTTATCTATCCTCAACACTTATCTGGACATTCCCAAGTTCAAAATGTTGACGTTACAACAGCTTTTACCTCTGCTGGGCAAAGATCACTGGATGGTGACTCTGGATCTCAAGGAGGCTTACCTTCATGTTCCTATCAGGCTAAGTTGCAGGAAGTATCTGCGTTTTCGAGCTGGGACTTCTCATTATCAGTTCTCTGCATTGCCCTTTGGCTTATCTACTGCACCCAGAGTGTTCACGAAGGTTCTGGCTGCAGTGATTGCTTTCTTCAGGCTAAGAGGAATACAAATCTATCCTTATTTGGATGATTGCCTGATTCTGGCCCAAGGAAAGGACGAACTTCTTCATCATTTGCAATATGTGATAGCAGTGCTAAGATGCCTGGGGTATTCTGTGAACGAAATAAAGTCCAGTCTAGTACCCTCTCAGGACATGTGCTTTCTGGGTGTGAGACTGAATACAGCATCCCAGATGGCCTTTTTGACCCCGGACAAACAAAAGAATCTTTCTCTTTACTTCCATCAATTGTCTCATCAGTCCAGGCTGACTGCAAAGACAGTCCTTCAAGCCTTGGGGTTCATGGCATCTTGTATTCTGGTGCTTCCCAATGCCAAACTGCATATGAGGAAGCTACAATGGTATCTCAAAATGTATGGACACAGCACTGCCAAGATATGGACACTGTCATTCAGATAATACCTTGCATTCAAAAGGAATTTTTGTGGTGGGCTCAGGAATGTCACCTAAACAAGGGACTCTCTGTGACCCGGCCAGAGGCGAGTCAAATTCTAACGACAGATGCCTCAGACATAGCTTGGGGAGCTCATCTAAATGGAAAGTGGATACAAGACACATGGCCTGCCAGACTTCAACATCTACATATCAACTTGAAGGAGATGTTAGCAGTCCAATTTGCTTTAATAGCTTTCAAGGATTTACTTCTTCCAGGGCAGGTGTTGGTTCTAACAGACAACACAACTGTCATGTGGTACATCAACAAACAAGGGGAACATTCTTATCCTCTATGCAGACAAGCAATGATTTTGTGGGAGACTGCTCTCAGTTTACAGCTAAATCTTCAGGCAAGGTTTCTGCCGGGAGCACAGAACTCCTTAGCAGATGTGTTGAGCAGGCAAATTATGGATCCCCACGAGTGGAAATTGGATCCTCATGTATTTCAAAAATTGACAGTGTCATGGGGAACTCCAGACATAGATCTGTTCGCTTCTCCACTAAACTACCAGCTGCCAAAGTTTTGCACAAAAAGGTTTCATCCCACAGCTTGGAAAGTGGATGCTCTTTCATTCAATTGGAGCAATCTTCATGTGTATGCCTTTCCACCTCTGCCTCTCCTCCCAAAGGTACTCCTGAAGGTCAGACAGGACAAGCCAAAGATGATTTTAATAGCTCCAGATTGGCCTCGACAGCACTGGTACCCTTTACTGAGAAGTCTGGTATGGGAGCCTCCATGGCCTTTGCCTTCGATTCCACACCTTCTGTCTCAGGAGAACAGTCATTTACTCAATGTCAAACTTCACTCTCTTCACCTGACAGCCTGGCATATTCTGTTTTAAACCCTGGAGGGTCTCAGCTTCCACAGCAAGTTTTGAATGTTATTTTGGAGGCCAGAAGGCCTAGTACAAGGAAAGTGTACGCAGATAAATGAAAGAGATTTTTATTTTGGAGTACAGCACAGGAATTTGATGTTTCTAAGCCTAATTTAAGTGTGGCTCTTCAATATATTACTGAGTTACTGGACAAAGGTTTGTCCTTCTCTTCTATTAAAGTTCATGCTGCAGCAATTTCTGCTCACTATGACTGTGACCCACCATTGTTTTCTCAGCCTTTGTTTAAGCAATTCCTTAGAGGGGCAAAGAATATAAGACCCCCACGGAGAGCTCCTACTCCTGCTTGGGATCTCAATTTTGTGTTGGAGAAACTCACTCTACAACCTTTTGAGCCTGCAGCTACTGCTGAGTTGAAATATTTATCATGGAAGACTGCTTTTTGTTGGCCATTACCTCTGCAAGAAGGGTTTCTGAGTTACAGGCCCTTATGGCGGTTGAGCCTTTCTTAATTTTCCATAAGGATAGGGTATCTTTGCGTACTAATCCATCCTTTATGCCTAAAGTGGTTTCTAGTGTGGCTTTAAACCAAATTATTCATTTGCCTACTTTTTATGCAAACCCCCAAAATAAAGGGGAAAAGATTTTGCACACTTTGGATATACACAGGCAGTTGCGATATTATTTGAGCAGAACTAAAGGGTTCAGGCAGTCTCAGCAGTTATTTGTTTCTTTTGCTTTGGGTTCTCAGGGCAAGCCTGTGTCAAAACAAACTATTTCTAAGTGGATTGGGTCTTGTATTGCTTTCTGTTATTCCCATCATGGCAAGGAGATTCCAGCTGGGATTAGGCGTCATTCCACTAGGGCTACTGCCACTTCTACAGCTTTTTTAAGGGGGGTGGCAACTAAGGATATTTTGGAGGCAGCTACTTGGAGTTCAGTGCATACTTTCTCTAAGCATTATCACCTTCCACTTTACTCTAAATCGAGGGCTGGTTTTGCCACTGCAATTTTACAGGGCATTTTGGCAGCGCCTACTGCATTATAGTTTTGCCATCCTCCCTTATCTCTGCTTTGGGATTCTACCCAAGTGTAAGGACTGCAGCAATGTGAGATGAAGAACATAGTACAGTTTTGTACCTACCATAAATGTAGATGTTCAAGATCCACATTGCTGTAGTCCAATTACCCTCCCTCCTTCCCTCTGTAGTTAGAGGCGGTTGTGTGGTTTGGGTTGTACATATTGTGAATATTGTATATTTTGTACATATGGTTAGTATAAGGGTGGTTGGTTGTTTTTTGCTGTCTTTTGGTTTTTGACCTTTCTGTTTAGGGTCTTCTGACATCTGGGGCAAGAAAAGACTGAGGATATGACGTCGGTCATGCGCATTTGTACCCTGACGTCCTGATGTCAGTCTTAAGCGCCTTGACCGACGTCAGCCTAATACTTTGATATTCGGGCCGACCGAGGACAGCGGACTACCCCCAAGTGTAAGGACTGCAGCAATGTGGATCTTCGAACATCTACATTTATGGTAGGTACAAAACTGTACTTTTTGTATCTTTCTTTAAGAACAAGCTTTGAAGTTGCCAAATTTATTTTATCCAGATGGTTGTCAGATACCATAGCCATTATCTATACTTCTGAAGGTTTTATCCTGCCTTCCAAGCTGAAAGCCCCTTCCACTAGGTGCATGTCTACATCTTCTCACTGTTTTTTTTTTTTTCTTTTCATACACTCTATAGTGGATGACATATGCAGCTGCAACTTCGTCTGCTATACACACCTTTATCAAGCATTACAAACTAGATCTGATGTCCAGGTCTAGAGCAGTCTTTCGTTCCACCATTCTGAGGGATATCATAGCATGATGCCACCCAGGATGCAGAGTGGGTAGGTAATCTGTCCCAACCAGTTAAAACAGATGAATAAGACGCTATAGGATATGAATGTTATGTACTTACAGTAATGACAGGTCCTTGTTGTCACTCTCCTCTTATGTCCCACCATTCTTAACCCTTCCAAATTGTCATGTTGTTCTTGGTTCCTGGAGGACCTGTTAGACAAATGCCTGAATCTTTAACCTCGGCCCTTTGTCCTTTCTTTTTTGAGTCTATTACATATAGGGAGTTTTCTGCCGCTTATTAGGGCAAACTCAATCAGAGGAGTATTCCTTGCATAGCATTATGGGAGAGGAAGAACTTGAGCTCTGGAGAACCTCAGATGAAAAATTTGACTGCGCAGATCCTCTTTCATAGGATCATAGGAGGTTACCAGGCTGTTGGACCTGAGGCCCTTAAAAGCGTAGCCAAGAGTTTAGCCCATATTTAGACAAGTCAGCATGCAAAGCCCCTGTCCAGCAGGGAGACAGGTGGAATCCCAGGGGTGTATTTTCTGTTTCCCATCCACTTATCCAGGTTGCACTTAAAATGGATAATGAGGTACTCTACTTGACGAGGGGAGTCTATTCCACAGACGGGGGGGGGGTCTGTGGGACACAAATCTGTCCCACTAACACCCTAATAATGGGCAATTTCAACTACCCCACCATTAACTGGGAAAACTACTCATGTACCAACTCTTTTGCTCAACGTTTTCTGGAATTCATAAATTCCAAATGACTGGGATCAACTTATCCATACCCCCAACAGGGGCAGCAATATCCTAGACCTGGTTATTACCAACATGGGTGACTGGTGTTCCACACCAGAGGTCAATTCCATGTTGGTCAGATCCGACCACAAGCTAATCACCCTAGACATCCACATCCCCCCTCCACCCCCCCACCCCCATTAGGGAAACCACCATAAAAAATTTCTCCAAAGCCAGCTTCATGCTTCTCAAGACAGAAGTGGCAAACTTCTCGACACCCATGCAGACGGACAGCAGAGGTACGACTGTTGAATCCTACACAAATGCACTTTATAAGCACTTACACGAGTGCATGGATCGTGCTATCCCTAACAGAACCAAGATGCTGTCCTCCAAAACAATGAAACCAATCTGATGGTCCCCTCCCTTAAACAAACTCTACAACAGAAGAAAGAAACTGTTGCAAAAAAGAGTAAAATCTCATGACTGGAGGAACTCCTTGGTCAGCCTCAGTAAGAAGCTGAGATCCCTCATAAAATCCTCCAAAGCTAGTTACGAATAAAAATCTCCACTGATTCTAAAGACAGCCACAAAACAATCCTATAGGTATGTCAAGAATCTCAATGGCAACACTCAGATCTGCTCTGAGTTACAGCACAATGGCACTAAATATACAGAACCAACTGATATTGCCAACATCCTGGCAGATGGGTTCAGTGCTAACTTTACCCCACTCTCACCCCCTAAAAGGCCCATCTCTGTACTAGAAGAATGCAAAGTTCCTGTAATCATGGCTGCACAGGTAAAAACCACACTCTCCAAAGCCAAGAACACAGCATACATGGGACCTGACAACATCCCAGGCTACGTTCTACATGGACTACAGAACGAACTTGCACCCCACCTACGTACCATGTTCAATCATAGCCTCACCTCAGGCTTTGTGCCCACTGAATGGCGCACAATGATGGTTATCCCACTCCACAAAGGGGGAGCCACCATGGACGGAACTACTGCCCAATTAGCCTGATGAGCCTGGTCTGCAAGACCATAGAATGTATCATCATGGAACTTATAAACAAAGACATTGGTAATCTCCAAACTCTGGACCCCACCCAGTTCGGGTTTGTAAAATACAGCTCATGTCTCCTAAACCTAAACTTTTTTGAAGCAGTCACCAAAGCTGTAAACGAGGATAAGGTGGTTCACACAGGCTATCTAGAGCTTGCCAAGGCTTTCAACACCATCCTGCACTCTGGAATTATAGATAAGCTCACTAAACTAGGTATAAATCCCTATGTCACAAGATGGATTGCCAACTGGCTCACTGATGGAGCCCACACTGTGAAAGTAGCAGACTCCAAATCCAACTTTAGACCAGTGAAAAGTGGTGCACCACAGGGTTTAGTCCTGAGTCCTGTCCTGTTAGCTTGTACTTCAGAGAAGTAGATAACAAATACAGAAGGTCTTTGGCTAACGAAGTTCACAGTTGACTGCAAACTAGAAGCCATAATCAAAACTCCTAATGATGTGGACATCCAGGGCTTCACTGAGAAAGATGCCTGGTGTCAAAGCCATGGCCTCAAGCTCAATGCCAAAATGTGCATTGTCATCCCCTTTGGTAAAAACTCTGTACCCATGAACTACCACATAGGCGGTAGTCTACTTAACACTGAAAGTATGCTAAGAGACCTTGGGACACAGGTGGACAGTAGTCTCTCCTTTGAAAATCACATTGCCACAGTAGTCAGGAAATCCTTCTACGTGGCACACCTCATCACAAAAAGTTTCTCATCCAGGAAAAAAAAGAGTTCAGTGTTCCCCTCTACTCGTCACTCATTGGAGCCATTATAGAGTACAATGCCCCTTTTGGTATGTACCTCACAAGACATCTACAACAATTGGAAAGGCCGCAGAAGTACCTCACAAAGAGGATTACTAGCCTCAAACAAATGCCTTACACAGACCGTCTGAAAAAACTCCAGCTTTACTCCGTTGCATATCACCTACTCAGAGGCGATCTCTGCCTAACATACAAAGCTATGTCAAACACAGAGCTGTTGGACATGCTCCATTTAAAGAAATCCCAATCCCTCCGAGCTACACGTTCTAGGGACCTAAACCTTGTCACCACAATAAACAGAACATGTTGGAGGGATAGGCTCTTGTCCCAGAGACTTCCCATACTCTGGAACAAACTGCCTATCTATATCAAACAAAGCTCCTCATTAGCACTCTTCAAGAAAAATCTTGATGATTGGATGGGAAATAGGAAATTCACCCTGGGGATCACTTCTGTGGCTCTGCTCAACAGCGGTACAGGAAAATAATTTTCTTGGGTGGCGAAAGCCAGGGTACCTTTTTGGTTAGGCTTATATAGGCCCTAGGGCCAATAGCCTAGTACCTACCTATGAACCTATATCACAGACCAGGTTGAGATCGTGCATACGAGTTGCTTGAGTGGAGCTTGACTTGCCGATATGCAACAGTCCCATCAAGGCGGGGTCTAAGATTGCTTTATATGCCAAACAGAGGTCACCCCTAAGGAGTCTGTAGGAAACTGAGTTAAGGGATAGGGCTTTTAGCCTATCTGTATAGGGAAGGTGTTTGAGGCTCTAGACTCTCCTGGTGAGGAACCTCTGTGGTCTTTCCGGCTGCTGCATGTGCTTTGCGAGATACATGCTGAAGGGGGTGTTGTACTCAATAATTGGCTTTATAAGGGAAGAATACAGGGATGTTATGACCTCTTTGTCCCTCGATGAGATACCCTTACTTATGAGGTGGGCCATGTAGAAAGCTTTCCATACAATGGAAGCAACATGGTGGTCAAAAGTCAGGTTGCTATCAGCCTTGGTGCCCAAATCCCTCACTACTGATTGTGTACTTAGGACATTATTAATGTGATAATATGTGGGGATGTCATTCTTCCCAAAGGGGATGATGATGAATTTTTTGGTATTCAGCTTCAGGCCATGTTTCTGGCACCAGTCATTTGTTTGGGTGCGACCCTCTTGGAGGGTGTCTGCATCATTTGGGAAATTGATGATTTTGCCCAACTTGCAGTCATCTGCAAACTTGGTCAGCCATAGTCCACTGGTTTTGACCTGTACCTCACAGAAGTATATCCCAAATAATAGAGGCCCCACAACTGATCCCTGGGGTGTGCTGCTTGTTACAGGTTGACTGCTTGAGGTGGCTTCCCCTATTTTGATTAGGTGGGTTCTGTCAGTGAGACAGTTTGCTACCCATCTGGTAACATATGGATTGATGCCTAGTTGAGAGAGTTTATCTACTATGCCCAAGTGGGGAATAGTGTTGAAGGCTTTGGCCAGGTCAAGGTAGATGCTGTGCACCATCTTCCCCTCGTCCATGGCTTTGGTGACTGTCTCAAAGAAGTCGCCAGATTTAACAGACATGGCCTCCCCTTGACAAAGCCAAACTGTGTGAGGTCAAGTGTTTAGAGGTTACCAATGTCCCTGTTAATGAGGTCCATGATAATCCATTCCATTGCCTTGCAGATCAGGCTAGTTAGGCTGATGGGTCTGTAATTTCCTAAATCGGTGGATGCTCCACCTTTGTGTAAAGGGATGACAGTGGCTGTCCTCCACTCAGCTGGGACAAAGCCGGTACTCAGGCTTTGGTTGAATAGGGTGCCTAATGGTGCTGCAAGTTCATGCCCGAGTTCATGTAGGATGCAGCTAGGGATGTTATTGGGTCCTATGGAGGCTGTATTTATTTGTCTTTGAGAAGGCAGTGATGACCTATTCCCTGGAGATAAGGAGTGGGGGGCAAGTACTGGGGATGTCCTGGTTTGCTGATTGGGGGGACAGAGGGGAGAAGTTTTTGCTGAATCTGTCAGCTAATAGATGGGCTATATCTACAGCATTTGTGTACGTGGTATCCTTTACCACCTGTTCTGAACAGATCTGGGTGCTTCCTTTGAGATTTCAGACATATGTCAAGAAGGCCTTATGATTGTCTCCAGTAGATGTGGCCAATTTGGACTCGAAGTTTGCTTTAGACAATTTCACTAGTGCTCTTATTTGCTTGTGCAGGGTAAGGAGAGATTGCTTCCAATTGGGCACCTGCTCCTTCTTAGTCATGGACAGTACGTTTTTCCTTTTGTTATATAGTTTATTTATTGCAGATGTCCACCAGACAGGTTTACTCTTCCTTGCAGAGAATGATTTTGTCCTGTTGGGTATTCCTGATTTAATGCATCTATATAAATGCTTGTATAAGTACTTTGGTGTAGATTTGGACATTGGTGCCAGTTTCTACAGTGGGGAAAGGGGCCGTGAAGCTGTTTATACCATCCCTCAGGAGGTTGTAATCAGCTTTGGAGAAGTTTTTTTGTTTGACCCTCACTAGAGGGGGATCAGGGGAGATGGTGACTTTGAATGTGACTGCTTTATGGTCTGATCTTACCAGGGAGGATGATACTGTAGTGGTGCTGCAGTGGTTACTCATGTTGGTTAATATCAAGTCCAAGATATTATCACCTCTTCTAGAGGTATCGACTAACTGTTCCAAGGCATTGCATTGATAAAATTGAAGAATATCTGGGCATTTGTGTTCTGGCATGAGTAGTTTTTCCAGTCTGTGGTTGGGTAATTAAAGTCACCCAGGATCAGGGTAAAGGGTTGAGTCTTGATAGATTTGAAGAGGTCCAGATAGGTGGAGTGGGCATCTTGAGTCAAATTTGGGGGCCTGTAGCTAGCTATAATTTAAATAGGGGTCTTGTCAATGGGTAACTGCACCTGGAGTGTTTCCTGTGTGTCATACTGTTTTACCAGCCTGGAAGGTGTGCGTGTCTTTAATATATATTGAAACCAAACCTCCTTTGGCTTTGCTGCCCACAGTTTGTGGTCTGAATGTGTGATAGGATGAGTAACCAGGTAAGGCTGGGGTGCTCTCCGCAGTTTTAAATCAGGTTGCTGTGACTGCACAAATGTCAGCATCTTCCAGGGTTAAGAATGCTTGCAATGAGTGCAGGTTTTATGTTTACACTGCTAGCATATAGCAGCATGACCTTTAATTTGCGTTTTGTTGAAATGTTTATGTTGGTAGTATTGACCTCATGACTTTTCCAAAAAAAGATACTATGGGGGAGGGAATGGCCTTTGCCAGAAGCCTAAAGCCCAAGTGATACAGATGCAGACCAACTCTAGCAAAGCATCATGGTCTGTCGATCATATCTTCCCAGGCTGTCAGGTACTGGATCCCTCTGGAATGACACCAGAAACTAAGCCAATTGTTAGTCAGTCATTTTCTGTTTGTACTGAGGCATCATTCTGGGTGACGGTAGAATGCTGCTTAAGGCTAGGGACATACTTGCCTGGGACACATATTCAGCAAGCTCAACCATGTCTCTTCATATAGTCCAGGGAGGTGCGCCTCAAGTCGTTCACACCAACATGGACTATGACAGAGTCATAACACTACCTGCTGTTCTGATACTTGAGTGTGTGTGTGATATGGCGGATTCTGGCAAAACAACTAACTGTGACTCTCTCCTTATCCAGCCTGGTGAGAGGCACATCTCACAATGGAGTTTCTTGTGACTAATATGCTGGGTTTATGGTTAGGCCTTAGTGGTTGTGAGATACTGGTGTGTGGACTATCCGTGGTATGTGGCGTGGAGGGTTGTGGAGTTCTCATGTGTTTTTGCCTCTGAGGTCTGCTTTGTTTGAGTTTGTTTTTGTCCATATATGTGGGTGTGTAATTGTGTAGTTGTGGGTGGTGATTGAGGTGTAGTAATTATGTTGACAACCTTCTCAGTGCCAGATATTCTGGCTTATGAGGGAGAGAGCATAGACTCTAGCTTCTTTATGTAATTGCATCTCTCACAAATTGTGTTCCTAGGTGGTAGTAGTAGATGGTTGTCCGTGTACATGAGGCAGTTCTACACTGTCTCAGGGTGCCCATATCAACCAGGCTGGCAGGAGCAATCGTAGGAAACTGTCCATCCATATTTGTCAGAATCTGAGGAAGTGAGGCTAGGGAAGAGCTAAGGGGTTGCCCTAAATCCCAAGTGCTTAAACTGAAACTAAGAGGCTTAGAATAACACTTAAAATTTAAACAGGCTAAAATGGCAGTAATAAATGCAGCAGAGAAGATGCAATTGAACACTTGAGAGAACAAGTAGCAGAAAAAAACAAGATGAAGTAATAGAGTTAGAGGAGGAAACTCATACTGTAAAAGCAGCAAGCAGCTGAATTTTTTTTTGTTTTGTTTAAGTAAAGTGGAAAGGGAGAAAGGAGGAACAGAAGATAATTCAAGGTTAAGCAACTAAGGGGGTTGGCCTTCTCAAATGTTCTCTCTGTATTAGGTAGAATGAGCTAATGACACTAGACTGGGAGGAGTGCCCCAGATCAAATTTACAGTAGGGGCGGGCAACTGCAAAGCCAGCAAGTATGCAACTATGCTACAGCTTCAGGCAGGTAATTGAAGCAGTCAAGATGGAAAGAAAGAGACACTAAGGATCTCTTGATGATCTTTATATTGATCACTGCTGCATTAGCCTAAGCTATAGGGGTTATGTTCTGACTAGGAAATAACAGCCGGTCATCTTCCATTGCCTCAGGGTATCTTCCACACACCCAAACCATTAGACAGCCTGAGCTCAACTGATTAAAAGACAGATTTGGGTGCCAAGCCCTGTAGAGCCTTCCCACAGCAGAAGAGACCACTATTCTAAGCTCTCAAAGATCGATGGTTGGCTAACGCTTTTTTCCATTGCTGGGCAAATAAGTTCCCCTTGGAAGGAAAATGTCCACATTACTTTTTTGTTGTTTAAAATTGCTTTCTGACAAAAACAACTGTTTTAAAACTGTGGAAAGTATTTTTTGACAGTCATGCTATTTCTATGTATACTTTTACATAGGAGCACACATTTTTACATTTATAATAAAAAGATGTTGAAAATTGTTAAAAACTACTTTTTCTATGAGAAATTGTGTTATTTTATTTTGTGGGACCTGAGCTGGGAACTATTAAAGTGCTTTTTTACTGTGTTTCTTCTTTTTTTTTTTGGGGGGGGTGACTTTTTTGCAACATTCCTGATTTACCAACTATTGCTGTTAAGCTTCCCTGGGAATCAAACACCATTGTTGGCTTGACCATAGAACAAACTGCAGGCCCCTCAATCAGACCTTCTTCCAGCTGCAAAAAGAAGTTTTTAACTAAGCAGCCTTTGCCACCCCAGCAGGCTAGTAATTTGCCTTAGGTGGATGACTCTGCTATGGCCAAAACTAGTTCCTCAGACTACTCATCTTTTTCCTCAGATCACTCTGTTGTTCTCCATACAGCCACCATGGACCAGCAGTTAGCCACATCCTCTGCAGCTGTTTGGGTCCTCTCAGTGGGTACGGGAGAGCCATTGTTATAGGTTATGGGAGTAGGGGCAGGGAACATGCCCCTACTTAGCTAGAATGTTGTGCTCGTCCATGACGAAACCTTATTGGCAATGCTAGGTCTGTTTGCCCCAACATTCCTTTCAAAAAGAGACAGAAAGCTTGCTTAAACATGTGACTTCTCCTGTATCAGTTTCCATGCATAGGGGTAATTTATTGGACTTTGCTCAGGGCCTTTTACGGGCTGTTGACCCTTCATAGAAAGTGGTTTCTGGTAAAAGAAAAAAGGATTCCTTTTTCCCTGAAGAGGCTCAAGATTTGGAATCTGTAGTGGACTATGAAGGGAGAAGAGCAGGTTTTTCTCATCCGGTTCTGATTCAGAGGAGGGTATGGTATCTGAATCTCTCTTGGATTCACTTTCTCTGAGACTTTTCCAGATTGTGCCGTTTTTTTGCAGTGGGAAAATATTACGGTTTCTCATTCATACAGAATATACTATGATTTGTTACAGATGGAATTCCCAGAACATTCATTCTTCTCCCCAGTGCTGTCAACACTGGAGGACGCATTGTGTCAATTTGTGGTTTCCTTGACAGTCATCCTGCTGCACCTAAGGAGGCAGGTAGAATGTACAAAATACCTCAGTCTTTCAAGTTTTTTATACAGTTATCCTAGACCTGACCCAGCAACTATACCTTAGTTAATCGAACTGCTGACAAACATTTTAATTCTAATCCTTCTCCTTCTAACAGGGATGGTAATGCTATTGATAAGTGTGGGAAAAAAAAGCGTATGCTGTTACAACTTTGATATTTAGAATTTTGAATTATCAGACTGATATATTAAAAGTTTATACTGATTGATTGTGATAAGGAATGATGTAATGTCCTATCTTAGCTTCATTCTTTACTGGTTGGGTCCGAAACTGATCCTCGGTTCTAAATCTGCTTAATACAAAACTTGAGGTCTTCCACTAGCTCTTGGATAAACACTATCCCATGATGCCCTTGGAGAGTTCAAAAATGAAATCCAGCACAAAGGAAAGATGGAAATTTTGAAAATTTATTGTGGCAAGCTCTATAAATAAAATATCCACAGCAAACCGGTTTTGGCTGAAAGTTCAAGCCTTCTTCAGTGCAAAAAGTATATTCATTAGCGCAAACCCTAATACCTGCTTATATATGTGTACATAAATTAGCCAAAAGGGCTTAATACCTTAATTAGAGTGTTTAGTCATTAGTCAAACAGTAATCAAACAATCCAAGGCTGAAATTAGCTTAACTCATTCAGGCCTGGTCTAATTAGAGCACCTAGCCTGATTATCCAAGAGGATTCCTTATTATTTAATATATTATTCCAACCAGCTTTGGATGTCCTATTCATTTGTATTTTATCAATGATGGTAAAATTAAATTTAGCACTTTTATGTACTAAAGTGTGTTTGTAAAGAGCATTTGAGATTCTTTTATTTCTAATTTTACTTAGATGTTCACTGATACGATGTCTAAAAGGTCTGGACATTTGTCCAACATAAAATGAAGAACAGATACAGGTGGCTAAATAGATGATCCAATCGATACTGCAATTGCCAAAACATCTTATTTGGTAAAGTTTAGTTGTGTTACAATTAGTAAATTCCTTGGTTTGAAATATGTGTGAACAAGCACTACAGTGACCACAAGGAACACAACCTGTTAATGTATCACCAAATAGAGTTTTTTGTAAAGTGATAGGTGGGTTGTAGCATTTATAATGAATTAAATGTGAATTTATTGTTCTACCTCTTCGATAAGAAAATGAACATCGAAAGTCAAGTATTCCATTCAGTTGGTCATGGGCCAACAAAATGTCCCAGTGGTTGTTGATAATGTTTTTGAACCTATAGGTATTGGCCCTGAAGGTGGTCACTAGCCTAATGGGTTGTAATTTATGTGTAATGTCATGACTAGTTCCATCCTTATATTCTAAAAATTGGGATCTGTTATGACTAGTTCCATCCTTATATTCTAAAAGTTGGGATCTATCCATTTGATCCACCTCAGTTATAGTCCGAGAAATACAATCCTTACGGTATCCTCTGGTAAGCAATCTGTTGGTTAGATCCTGTTGGCATGCTTGAAGGTTTTATTTGGAGGAACATACACGTTTGGTACATAAATATTGTGACTTTGGAATGTTGTTGATGATGTGGCTAGGGTGATGACTAGAAGCATGTAATAGGGTATTGTATTCTGGAAATTTCCTATGTACCTGAGTCTCTAAAGTGTGATCATCCTGTCTGGTGATGGTGATATCCAAAAATGTAATTTGTTGTTACTCAATGTGTAATGTAAACTGAATATCCCATTTCTTCTCATTAAGATATTGGATGAATTCATGCACATATGATTGATCACCCTGCCACACCATCCAACAATCATACAAATAATGTCTCCAGATATCCAGCTGATCAAGAAAAAGATTGACTATCATCATATATTAACTGTTCCTCCAAAAAGCCCATAAATAAATCAGCATAAATAGGAGCAAAGGATGCTCCCATTGCTGTGCCATGAACCTGCCAGTATGCTTTACCTTGGAATTGGAAAACATTTTTAGTTAGTACATGTTCAGTTAAGGATAAAAGGAGTGTATTGAAACCAGGGGTGTATAACTGTGATTTTTCCAGCCAATATTGAATGGCCTGTAATCCAGCCCAATGTGGTATACTTGTATAAAGGGAGGTGACATCAAGTGTGCATAAATACCAATCTGGTTCCAGTTGTGCATCCTGAATGATGTTAAGGAATTGGGTGGTATCTTTTAACCTAGACCTAACCATACATAGGGGTTGCAAATATTCAGTAAGGAAGGCAGATAAAGGTTCAGTCAAAGATCCCCTCCTAGACACAGTCGGTCATCCCGGAGGACAGGTGGAATTTTTATGCATCTGGGGAAGTAGATATAAATATTGGGAAATGGGATCTGATACCTTCAGTTGCCTACAGGTCTTCTGGTTGATAATGCCTTCCTCTGTGGCTAGGTTTAGAAAATAATCTATTTCTTTTTTGAAATTAGGAGTTGGGTCAACAACCATATACAAGTGAAAGCGGGGATCGGACAATTGCTTTTCCCCCTCAGCCTGGTACATGTCCCAATCCATTACCACAATGCCACCTCCCTTGTCAGCTGGTGATATGACTATGTCATGATTAGAACTAAGATCCTGTAGGGCTTGTTGTTCTGCTTTGGTTAGGTTGTGTCTAATCATCTGATTTTCATGAGAGAAATGTAAGTCTTTGAGAACACATTCCTTGAAAATGGCCACATGTTTGTCCATGGGGGGCTGAAAATTAGATTTACCAAATTGAAAACCAGTAGCTCTTTGAGTATTTGTTGTATCTGAAAAAAATATTTTCAGGTTAAGTAATCTGCAGAAATCATTAAATTCATTAACCAAAACATGTTTGGGCACCACAAAAGTCGGTACAAAGTTTAGACCCTTGTTCAATACTTTATTTTGTACATCAGACAGTTGGTTGAAGAGATATTGTGTACATTGTTTACTGTGATACGATCTTCTTTAGTAATTATTGAATGTTCTGTGTATTAGTTTTTTCTATGTTTTCTGACCCCCCCCCCCGTGTTTTTTATGACTAAAGGGTCTGCATAAGGTTTCCTTTTTGCTGCTGGAGATTCTTGGGTAAAAAGGGAATCTAGATCAGTGGCAGTGGATGAGTCCTCCTCAGAAGTGCCACTATGTGTCTGTATTGTTTTTCTGAGTATTGATCTTGGTCTCTTTTTTCTATTAGTTGTTTTGAAACCTGAATTAGAAAAACAAAAATTGTTTTGGGTGACAAAGGGTTTTCCTTTTTTATAATCTACAGTGTCCCTTTGGAACGTCTGGGTTTTCTTTTTTATCAGCTGTTCTTCTAATGTTGATAAATCTTTGGCCAAATTAGTTAGATGACTACTAAAAAAAACTCTCAGACTCATAAACCTTGGCCTCTTGGCAATTAGCAGTGACCTTCTCTATCTTTGTCTCAATCATTCTTTCATAGTAAGAGATCAAAATGTCTACAAAAAACATGGATGCTTTGTGTTGTGCTTGGGCCCAGTCTTGAGACAGTTGGTCAGCAATTTGGCCCACCAAGGGTTGATTCCTGACACGTAAACCTTGTGGTGTAATATCCTTAAGCTTGTAGGCTTTGAAAAGTTTTAGATGCCAAATATTGGCCCTAAGAGTCCTCATGTGTTTAGTCAATTTTTGAAATAATAACCCACAAAGATATTTGGGGTCTTTTTCAAAAGTTGAATTGGTGGACTTAAATGGCTGTAAACCAAAAACCTCTAGGTTGTCTCTGTCAGCAGATAGGCCATGCAATATCCCAGTGAGATCCATAGTGTCAAATAAACCAGAATGTATCAATAGTTTTTAGACAATACTGTTAAAAAGCCAAAATATATAGATATATATTCAAATAAATGAATCTCCTACAAGGTAAATAAGTCTCATATATTGACTTTTTACAGACCGTCTGTTTAATAGAGTTCTGATACTGAGCAAAGCATAACAAAAAAAGTGTTTTTTATTTTATATATATATATATATATATATATAAGAGAGACTTCAGCAAATGTTGCTCATAGCAACCCTTGAGTTATTACAATATTCCAAATTCCTTGGATATAAGGTCCAAAAAAACTTCTTAATAATAAAAAAGGACTGTAGCCGACCTTTGTCTCAGCCACTTGTCATGTATGTAAATATATCTATATATATATATATATATATATATATATATATATATATATATATATATGTGAAAAACTCTTGACACAAGTACTGAAGAAAGGAACAGCAAATAACTTTGTGTCAGAATACTTGTCAAAACTCCATTCAAATAGACCAATATAAAAGAATCCAAAATTCCGTATTCAGCGAGCCAGGAAGAACTCAGCCAAATTTGGTGCAAAAAACAAGTTTATTGATGTGAGCGCTTTTGCGGTCCTGCCGCTTCATCAGACATACTAAAATAACCAAACAAAAACATATTAATAGTCAGATTTTAAAAAACGTCACTTCCTATAACAATATTAACAACGTCACTTCCACAACAAGAATGAATGCATATTATGACAAGTTCATCATAGCACTAATGTCTAGCCGCTGATGCATTAGAAACATAGTAATGTATTAAAATAAGTTCAATATACAGAACACCATAAGAGCTACTAATACGGTAGATACTAAAAAATGCTATAAAATCACTAATATTGGTCAATGGAATAATACTACACATAGGATCTATTTACAAAACCTGAGAATGACATAATGACCTGCAATTTTGTTCACAAAAAATAATGTAATATGATGCAAAGATGTTATTGGAAGTAATAATGATGAAAGATAAACTACTTGATGGGTCTCATTTTTAACAATGGTCTAACGGAGACGGACTCATTGAGACCTCTTTCTTGATGTGAAGCTAGGCGAAGAATCCATCTGGTTTCCACTGCTTCAGTTAAGTTAATTAATTAAGTCCGACGAAGTTGGTCACCTTGTTTGAACAAACAAATATTTAAGGAATTTTATATATAAAAAATCAGATGTCAATACAGACCAGCAAGCATTAAGATTTCCTTTGTAGCTAGGTCTGATTTAATTTTTTGAGTTTTTAGACCATATACAAATATAAGAAAAACTCACAAAAGGGGGTTGTGACCAACATTCGGAAGGCTTATATTCCAAAAATGCCAATTCTAAGTATAAAGATCATGTAGAGCCCATATTCAGACCATAGAAAATACTAGTTAATAGTTAGTAAAAGCAGACTGTATCTAGTTATATTTGTACACCATGAAAAACCTCACTGGAGTATGCCAAGACCCACACAGAATGAATATTCCAAAAACATAAATACCTAAACTCCTTCACATATTCTTAGGGACAGATCCCAAAGAACATCATACTACAAAGCCATTTGACTATGAACACCATGATTGAATAAAAGGAGAACATATATTGTTTAACAGAAATACAATGTATGCTGTATACTAGCTTGAATATCTTGGTTATTATTCTTTATCCAATATGTTGCCAAAAACATAAAGATTGTACTCGTCTGTAACCTATACAACCATAGATGAGAAAAATGGTATGTTTATGGCTAAAAAACATCTATTGATAATTAGCTAGTTTACTATCAAAAGTATTCAAAAAGCCAGAAGCACCAAGTTAAACAAGTCAATGTATAAAACACCAAACCAGCAGTTGTTTGCGCCCCGATCTATCCAAAAGTTAAATACAAATCATAGTTCAAAGTACCCAAACTCAATTGCCTCTGCTGTTAACAGTTCAAAAAATGTGAAAAAAACTGTCCGTTTGTATTGTCAGATTGCAAAGTGGAAATAGCGTCCCACTATGCGACCATCAGTAATAACCATTCAAATTTAAAACATAAATGTCCCATAAACACTGTTAGAATGAAAAAACAGTTTGAATTGTCCAAACCCAACTGTTTCGGCTGATTTTAATTCTCCAATATAGAAAAAAAGTCCCACTGTGGAAATGGCATCCCACTATGCGACCAAGAAATCCGTAATAGCCCTTTACATTGAAAACACAGTATGTCCCATGAACCCTATTAAAGTGAAAAAATAATTAGAAATATCCAAACCCAACAATTTTGATTGATGTTAGTTCTCCAATGTAGAAAAAAAGTCCGGTTTGCGTTTGATCAGTTCTTTAGTTGAAAATGGCACCCCTCTGTGCGACCAAAGTTTCAATAGTCACTCATCATGTAGTACACAGAAAAAAATGTCCCTTGTAGATTGGTAGATCAGAAAATGAATGTGACCATACTTTTGTATCGAACTAGTCTATCCAGTTAGGCACACAAACACCAACCGTTGAAACGCCAAATTCTTAAATGTAAGGCCCAATCAATCACACTTAGAACGTAGCTATAATGAGTAGCCAAAAAGCATGATCCCACCTTCAAGAAAGTCCCTGATTCAATCCAACAAGACACAAAATCCAAATAGCAAACTTCCTTAAATATTTTTTTGTTCAGACAAGGTGACAGAGATGAAGTTGGTCACCTTTTATTCAACCATAATTACGTATTTGCTATTAAGGGCAGTAGACTTCATTGAAAAAATATACATATATGACAAGTGGCTGAGACGAAGGTCGGCTACAGTTCTTTTTTATTATTAAGAAGTTTTTTTGGACCTTATATCCAAGGAATTTGGATTGTAATAACTCAAGGGTTGTTGTGAGCAACATTTGCTGAAGTCTCTCTTTTGATATATATATATATATATATATATATATATATATATATATATATATATATATACACACACACACATAATAAAAAAAACTTTTTTGTTATGTTTTGCTCAGTATCAGAACTCTATTAAAGAGACAGTCTGTAATAAGTCAATATATGAGACTTATTTACCTTGTAGGAGATTCATTTATTTGAATATATATTTATATATTTTGGCTTATTAACAGTATTGTCTAAAAACTATTGATACATTCTGGTTTATTTGACACTATGGATCTCACTGGGATATTGTAGGGCCTATCTGCTGACAGAGACAACTTAGAGGTTTTTGGTTTACAGCCATTTAAGTCCACCAATTCAACTCTTGAAAAAGAATGCCCCAAATATCTTTGTGGGTTATTATTTTCAAAAATTAACTAAAAACATGAGGACTTTTAGGGCCAATATTTGGCATCTAAAACTTTTCAAAGCCTACAAGCTTAAGGATATTACACCACAAGGTTTACGTGTCAGGATTCAACCCTTTGTGGGCCAAATTGATGACCAGCTGTCTCAAGACTGGGCCCAAGCACAACACAAAGCATCCATGTTTTTTGTAGGCATTTTCATCTCTTACTATGAAAGAATGATTGAGACAAAGATAGAGGAGGTCACTGCTATTTGCCAAGAGGCCAAGGTTTATGAGTCTGAGAGTTTTTTTAGTAGTAATCTAACTAATTTGGCCAAAGATTTATCAATATTAGAAGAACAACTTATAAAAAAGAAAATCCAGAAGTTCCAAAGGGACACTGTAGATTATTCCCTTACTATGGAACAGGTCCCGATCTACATAAGACAGAGCCCCTCACTATCACTCTTCAAGAGGAACCTTGATGAGTGGATGGGTAACAGAAAGTTCACACCGGGGATCACACCAACAGCACTACTAGATTGGGGCCAAGGGTACTAGCTGCTAGTACAAGGGTCTAGGGAACTACTAAAGGGGCGGTGAATACCGCACAATGTGGCTGGGCTAATATATGCCTTCGGGCAGATAGCCCAGTACCAACCTATGAAAAAGGAAAACCCTTTGTCACCCAAAAAATGTTCGTTTTTCTGATTCAGGTTACAAAACAAATAACAGAAAAAAGAGACCAAGATCAATACTCAGAAAAACAATGCAGACATATAGTGGCACTTCTGAGGAGGACTCATCCATTGCCACTGATCTAGATTCCCTTTCTACCCAAGAATCTCCAGTAGCAAAAAGGAAACCTCATGCAGACCCTTTAGGCATAAAAAACACAGGGCGGGGCAGAAAACATAGAAAAAACAAATACACAGAACATTCAACAATTACTAGAGAAGATTGTATCACAGTAAACAATGTACACAATATCTCTTCATACCAACTGTCTGATGTACAAAATAAAGTATTGAACAAGGGTCTAAACTTTGTACTGACTTTTGTGGTGCCCGAACATATTTTGGTTAATGAATTGAATGATTTCTGCAGATTACTTAACCTGAAAATATTTTTTTCAGATACAACAAATACTCAAAGAGCTACTGGTTTTCAATTTGGTAAATCTAATTTTCAGCCCCCCATGGACAAACATGTGGCCATTTTCAAGGAATGTGTTCTCAAAGACTTACATTTCTCTCATGAATATCAGATGATTAGACACAACCTAACCAAAGCAGATCAACAAGCCCTATAGGATCTTGGTTCTAATCATGGCATAGTCATATCACCAGCTGACAAGGGAGGTGGCATTGTGGTAATGGATTGGGACATGTACCAAGCTGAGGTGGAAAAGCAATTGTCCGATCCCCACTTTTACATATATATGGATGTTGACCCAACTCCTAATTTCAAAAAAGAAATAGATTCTTTTCTAGACCTAGCCACAGAGGAAGGCATTATCAACCAGAAGACCTGTAGACAATTGAAGGTATCAAATCCCATTTCCCAATATTTATATCTACTTCCCAAGATACATAAAAATTCCACCTGTCCTCCTGGATGACCGATTGTGTCTGGGAGGGGATCTTTGACTGAACCTTTATCTGCCTTTCTTACTGAATATTTGCAACCCCTACTATCTATGGTTAGGTTTAGGTTAAAAGATACCACCCAATTCCTTAACATCATTCTGGATGCACAACTAGAACCAGATTGGTATTTATGTACACTTGATGTCACCTCCCGTTATACAAGTATACCACATTGGGCTGGATTACAGGCCATTTCAATATTGGCTGGAAAAATCACAGTTATACACCCCTGGTTTCAATACCCTCTTTTTATCCTTAACTGAACATGTACTAACTAAAAATGTTTTCCAATTCTAAGGTAAAGCATACTGGCAGGTTCGTGGCACAGCAATGGGAGCATCCTTTGCTCCTATTTATGCTGATTTATGGGCTTTTTGGAGGAACAGTTATGATAGTCATAATCCTTTTCTCGATCAGCTGGGTATTTGGAGATGTTATTTGGATGATTGTTGGATGGTGTGGTGGGGTGATCAATCATATGTGCATGAATTCATCCAATATCTTAAAGAGAACAAATGGGATATTCAGTTTACATTACACATTGAGTACCAACAAGTTATATTTTTGGATGTCACCATCACCAGATAGGATGATCACACTTTAGAGACTCAGGTACATAGATGACTAGTAAATCACTGGAACCACCACGAATGAAGAAAAACAGACAATTTATTGGAGAGAAGAACAAGCGCTTTCACGCACTTAACTAGTGCGCTTCATCAGGTTACATTAAACAGAGTTAATCCTTGTCCTTATATATGGAGCACACACCCTAATTAGCAAGTAATTTAAACAATCAAGCAAATTAAGGCACATTAGCAAAACTCATCATGATTTAAAGTAGTCGTAGTGTAAATGCTTCCTCTAATAATATGCATATGCAAAATAAATCATATTGATAAAATGAACATGTGGAGAAAATGGATATACATGGAGAAAATAATGTACTTGAATCTATTGTAATAGAAAAGGAGAAGAGAAGGGGAAGTGCAGAAGAGAAAAAGGAGAAAAGGAATGGGAAAGGGATAGAGGGAAAGGGAAGGAGGGAGGATGGGGGGGACGGAAGAAATGTGTGGGGGGAGGTATGCATGGAGTAGAAAAAAGGGAGGAAAGGGAAGAGGGGGAGGAAGGAGGAAAGGGAAAGGGGAAAAGCAGGGAAAGGAGAGGGGAGAGGAAGAGGGGGGAGAGAAAAGGGGTTAGGATATGAAGGAAGGGAAGAAAAGAAAAGGAAGGAAAAATGGGAATGGAAGGAAGGAAGGATAGAAAAAAGGAAAGAGGGCTGGGAAATAAAAGGAGGGGGGGAGGGGGGGAAAGGAGGGGAAGGGAAAAAAAGGACCGGAAGAATCAGGAAAAAAGCAGGGGTGTCTAATTGGGGAAAGAAAGGGTGGAGGGAAAGACAACCAGACTCAGGTACATAGGAAATTTCCAGAATACAATACCCTATTACATGCTTCTAGTCATCACCCTCTCCACATCATCAACAACATTCCAAAGTCACAATATTTACGTACCAAACGTGTATGTTCCTCCGAACAAAACTTTCAAGCATGCTAACAGGATCTAACCAACAGATTGCTTACCAGAGGATACCGTAAGGATTGTATTTCTCGGACTATAACTCAGGTGGATCAAATGGATAGATCTCAACTTTTAGAATATAAGGATAGAACTAGTCATGACAGTACACAGAAATCACAACCCATTAGGCTAGTGACCACCTTTGGGGACAATACCTTTAGGTTCAAAAACATTATCAACAACCATTGGGACATTTTGTTGGCCCATGACCAACTGAATGGAATACTTGACTCTCAATGTTCATTTTCTTATCGAAGAGGTAGAACAATAAATTCACATTTAACTCATTATAAATGCTACAACCCACCTATCACTTTACAAAAAACTCTATTTGGTGATACATTAACAGGTTGTGTTCCTTGTGGTCACTGTAGTGCTTGTTCACACATATTCCAAACCAAGGAATTTACTAGTTGTAACACATCTAAACTTTACCAAATAAGATGTTTTGGCAATTGCAGTAGCGATTGGATCATCTATTTAGCCACCTGTATCTGTTCTTCATTTTATGTTGGACAAATGTCCAGACCTTTTAGACATCGTATCAGTGAACATCTAAGTGAAATTAGAAATAAAAGAATCTCAAATGCTCTTTACAAACACACTTTAGTACATAAAAGTGCTAAATTTACTTTTACCATCATTGATAAAATACAAATGAATAGGACATCCAAAGCTGGTTGGCATAATATATTAAATAATAAGGAATCCTCTTGGGTAATCAGGCTAGGTGCTCTATTTAGACCAGGCCTGAATGAGTTAAGCTAATTTCAGTCTTGGATTGTTTGATTACTGTTTGACTAATGACTAAACACTCTAATTAAGGTATTAAGCCCTTTTGGCTAATTTATGTACACGTATATAAGCAGGTATTAGGGTTTGCTCTAATGAATATACTTTTTGCACTGAAGAAGGCTTGATCTTTCAGCCGAAACCAGTTTGCTGTGGATATTTTGTTTATGGAGCTTGCCACAATAAATTTTCAAAATTTCCATCTTTCCTTTGTGCTGGATTTCATTTTTGAACTACTGGTAATTATGGTTTAATCCGTGCACTAAGTCTACCCTGCATATTTTTGGTTCAGTCTCTTGGAGAGTTCCTCACATCTCGTTTGCCGCTAAACAAGATTGGATGCTTCATACTGGCTCTGTCTAAGTAGTTTCTTTTTTTGTCTTATCCTTAAGAAATTAATACAGTTTTGCAGTCATTTTATCTAGCTAATTGTTATTAAGCAAATTTTCTGCATTCCACTCCTTTCTGCTGTTATTTTTGCTGTTGGCCATTGCTTATTTCTGTTAGCCCTTTCTTACCCTGTTCCGGCATTAATTTTTAGAAAGCCTGTTTTAGTTAGAGGGGTATTTTCCTGTCTGAATAGGCTAGTTCATTTAACTTGGAGAACTGCCTTAGCCCATTTAAATTAGAGAGCTTTTCCCCTTTTTTTTCTTTATAATATTCAAAGCCAGCTCGTTTAGGTTAGAGAGCTGCCTCTGTCCCATTTGTGTGTTATTTACTGATCGTTGTTGTTAAAAAAGTGTGTTTGAAAATTAGGTGTAGTAGTGTTTTTTTGTATACTTTTAACTTGCTTAGAGTAGTTAGCTGTTTTTGTTGTTGTTGTTACTAGTCATATCTTCCAAGGAAACCAGACCTTCTGGGTTTAAGAAATGTGTAAAATGCAGTTAGAAAATGTCCTTAACTGATGCATATACCATTTGTATCTACTGCCTCGGGGCAGTTCATCTTCAGGAGTCCTGTGCTATCTGCCACTCCTTTAGTCACAGGGTTTTATTAGAAAGAAAGAATAAACTCATCCTAAGAGGCTTGCTGAAGACCCCTTTTCAGAGGCAATTGAAAGTCAGGGTCCTTCAAAGTGTAGTCAGTCCCATGCTTCAAAATCTGACAAATCAGGAAAAAGGTAGTCATCTTCCAGCAGTTGATTGGAGCCTTCTAAAAACTTACCAGCAGTCAATTGGAGCCTTCTAAAAAATTGACTAA
Source organism: Protopterus annectens (assembly GCF_019279795.1). Lineage (NCBI taxonomy): Eukaryota > Metazoa > Chordata > Ceratodontiformes > Protopteridae > Protopterus > Protopterus annectens. The sequence continues at coordinate 627,377,463 of NC_056750.1, read as the reverse complement.
AGTTTCTAATTTGGACCCAAAGGCTGTTGGGGTCAAGAAATCATCTTCTTCGGCTCCTGTTTTGTCGGTGCCAGTGGAATTTCAAGTGTGGTGCCGGTCCCCTGAATTGGAACCCATATCTCCCACTTAAGATCACTATTGCTACAGTCTACCAAATCTTCTGCTCCCTCCACTCAATCCTCCAGGAGCTTGTCCGATAATGATGTGGATTGTGTGGTGCAAAGACTTTTAAGGACACTGTTGCTTGCCAAACTCTTGTTGGATCTGACCCAGAGAGCTTTGGAACCGACCAAACCTACCCTGTCACTGTCTATTCCTCCTCCAGTCTGATATTGGGCTTCTGTTTCGGAATGTCCAGACCTGATTGTAGTGGAACTGTTGGAGCCAAGACCTGTCTCAGGATCTTCGGTTCTGACTACCACTCCAACATTCTCGATTCCATCTGAACTCGAGGAGTCTAGGAGCCAATGCTCTCTCCAGTTGGGTCCAGGGAGGACAGTCATATCGGACAGCTATCTGATCCAAACTGGTCTCTCAGGGCATCGGCTTGGATGAGCTCGGCCCCTACCTCGGCCTTGGAGCTGACCCCCTTGGTTTTGGGGATTCCCTCTGGTTTATCAGAGCTGGGAGTCTCCTTGGAACAGGGGTGGGGGGTTTTGAGGTAATGAGAGTGCCGTCTCCACAGACAGGTCCATTCTCAGCTCTTGGCATTCTTCCCCCAAAGGCACTAGTTACTGTCTTGGCACCACTGCATCCACTGAGACGTGGAGACCCTAGGCCTCAGGATGCCCCATTGGGTGAACCTCTCTCTTCCGAAACCTCTCCAAAGTACCCTTCTGAAGAGGTCCCACAGAAGACACTATTCAAGAGGAAGCATTTAGACTCCCCAGAGGAGTCCATCACATTGGATACAGAACTTGATGAGTCAGAAGGGTCCCCACAATCACCCTCTGAGGATGTCTCCTTCGCAGACATCCTGGAAATACTTAAAACAGAGAGGCGGCTGGAAGCCCATCAACCCTTCTGAGGAGGAGTCTGTATACCTGAAGGCTTTTGGGTGTCACCCTTCTGCCACTTGGTTGTCTCCACCCTTCAACGATCTGATAGAATTAGTTAGTTGAAGGTTTGGGAGTCTCCAGACTCAGTGGAACCTGTTACTCGAAGGCCAAGCAGATTCATTACTGCACCTTCAGGCAAGGAATTTCTTACCAAGGGTGTCCCAGTAGATGCTGTGATGGTGGCAGCAGCCACCTAAAAGGAACTTTCAGAGTCATCCCCTTCTGTCCATCCACCAAAGAGTCTCGTACAATGGACAGATATGGAAAGCATTGTTCTCTTCAGTGACTTTTGCACGCAGCTCGCTGAATTATCTGACTCACTTTACTAGGCTTCAGAGAGATCTCCTGAAAGAACTAGGAGACTAGGAGATACCTTCCAAGGTTCAGTGGCTGCAGGGGTATCAGACCAGGTTTCCTCTCAGCTCTCCACCTTAACCTCAGTGGTCAACTCCTCAGTCAGGCTCATTTCTTATGCAGTAGATGGAATGAGCAGAGCAGTGTGGTTCAGGAATTTCCCTAAGGAGACATTCTTAGATGCACTTGTGTGACTTTACGGAACCTTTTTAAATCTTTATTGACCTCTTGATGACTCGCCCAAAGTCAGAGACACACTAACCAGGTTTGAACAAGAAGGAACGACTCTCTCTGCCATTGGAGTCCATTTTTCCCTACCTACCACACCTTACCCAAAAGGTCACAAAGGGTGCAAAATGTGGTTTAGAAAATCCCAGAGAGTTTTCCAGGACACTCGTGATTCTTCCCCCAGGGGCAGAGGGGCAAGTACCATTGGAAGACTTTGACCATGTGGCAGAGGGGGGGGGGGTCTGCAAAACCAGGGTGACAGGGAATCCTTCCTTGGTAAACTCTTTTAACGCTCTTGAAAGGAGGTCCACCTGTCCATCTCTGGAGGCAGTCGGGGCCACTTATCTTTATACCCAAAAGCCTGGCTATCGATAACAAAAGACAGGTGGGTACAAAGTAGCTTATTCAGAGGTTACTCCATACCCTTTTCCTTCTCAGTCCTAAACACAAAAAACATCCTGGATGTTCCACCCAGTCAAAGGGATTAGTCAGCTCTAGAAATACAAAAGTTGCTAGACAAAAGAGTAATCCAAGTAGCCCCTGCAGACTAAATAGGATCCGGAACTAACTCAATGTTCTTTTTAGTTCCAAAGAAAACAGGGGGTTGGAGACCCATCCTGGATCTCAGCAACTTAAATCAGTGAGAAAGTCAAAGTTCTGGATGGTAACACTGCAGTCGGTACTCCCTTTTCTGGGACAGGATGATTGAATTTGCTCTATAGACCTCCAGGATGTGTACTCCCATATTGAAATGGACAGGTGATCCAGGAGTCATTTGCACATTCAGCTGGAAGCCCGTCACTACCAGTTCTGAGCTCTGCCCTCTGGCGTCACTACAGCCCCAGAGTTCACCAAGTGTATGGCAGTAGTAGCGGCTCACTTGAGATGCCTAGGATTCTCAGTATTTCCTTACCTAGACTGGTTCTGAACTGCCACTGCTGAGCATCTACTGTCAAAAGCGAAAGACACCACTTTACATCTCTGCTCTCACCTGGGATTCACAGTAAACTACGAAAAATCTGCCTTGTTGCCATCTCAGCATATCTTTATAGGAGCTGATTTAGACACAACAAATATGATGGCAAAACTCCCCACCGAAAGGGTTTAAGTCCTATGATGTCAAGTCTTAAATCTTCTTTCTAAAAGAAAAATACAAGAACAATCCTCAAAGTACTGGGAACCATGGCAGCCGCAATTACTCTGTTTCTATTGGCACGTCTGCACATGAGAGTACTCCACTGGCTACTATTAACTCAGTGGTCCAGGCTTGAACTACCCATGTCCCAACAAATTTTGATAACAGAATTCTGCAAGAAAGACCTTCATTGGTGGCTTTACTCCACTCGTATAACATTAGGTAGTCCCTTTCCCCCTCCAGCTTTAGCTACAGTGACCATGGACGTTTCCCAGACAGGGTGGGGGGCATTATCTGGGAAGGACAGTTCAAGGCACTTAGCAGGACCATGAGGACCATTTGCATCAGTGTTCTAGAAATGAGAGCAGTGCTTTTAACGTTGCAAGCATTCCAGGACGCTCTTCTGCTAGGAACTATTGCAATACAGACAGACATGTCAGTTGTATGGTACATAAACAAGGAGGAACCAGATCTTGCCCCCTTTGCTGGGAGACCTTAAGAGTATGGCACTGGGCAACCATCCTCAACGCTTTGTGATAGCAACACACATCCCAGGGAAATCCAGCGTGATTGGAGACTAACTCAGCAGAGTGATTCTGATGCCTAACGAGTGGTCCCTCAAACAGGAAGTGGCGGAAAAGGTTTTCCCCAAGTGGGGCCAGCCTTGCTGCAACATTTATGCCACATCCATGAATACCAAATGCGGCAGCTACTTTGCCCTGATCCCCCCTCCGGGGGAGTCACTAAGGGATGCACTTGTTCATGATTGGCCCTCAGGTCTCCTCTATGCTTTTCCTCCTTTTCCCTTGATTCCAAAGGTTCTTCAAAAAGCGAGTCACTTGGGAAGAAACTTAATACTTGTCGCCCCATACTGGCCTCGTCAAATCTGATTTCCCTTCCTGTGGTCTCTTCTCCAGGAGGATCCATGGATTCAGGACCCAGTTCCAGACTTCCTGACCCACGCATCAGGGACACTCCCCCACCCCACCCCCTTCCTCCAAACCCTCAAGTTGACAGCTTGGCTGCTCTGATTCCAACCATAGCCATATTTTGATCTCGTCCAATAAAGCTTCACCAAGAAGGTTGTATAAAAGCAAATGGAAAAGATTCTCTTCATGGGCCCTGAATAATCACATTGACCCCTTCTCTGCCCCAGTAGCTTCTATTCTTGAATTCCTGGCAAAGCTGTGTAATTAAGGGGCAGTTGCAGCTACTGTTTGGGTCCAGCTGGCTACCACATCTAATTTTCATTTGGGAGAATCGGGCCCTAACGTCATGTCCCACAGACTTTGCAAAGCCTTTCTGAAAGTTACTGTTTTATTAAGACCAGCAATTAAAGTCCCTCCACCACCATGGGACTTAAATTTTGTTTTGTCATGTTTGATCCTTCCCCCTTTCGAGCTGGCATCATCCTGCAACCTCAAGTATTTTACTTGGAAAACTATTCTCTTGGTAGCTGTTACCGCTACAAGAAGAATTTCAGAGCTACAGGCACTGTCCGTAAAGCCCCCTACATGCTTTTCCACAAAGATAAGATATTCCTGTGAATGAATCCATCCATTTTACCCAAAGTATGTTCAGAATTTAACCTGAATCAGTCCATGGAATTACCTGTTTTTTCCTCTAATTATGGCAACAAAGCAGAATATATGCTGTACCAACTGCATGTACATAGGCAATTACGTTTCTACTTACAAAGAACAAGGGATTTCAAAAAATCAGATCAATTATTTGCAAGTTTTTCAGACTCAAAAAAGGGTGTTCCTGTGTCAAAAGTTAGGCTTTCAAAGTGGCTATCACATTGCTTTACCTTTATTTATCAATCGAAAAACTAAGAACTTTCTCATAAAGTGAAAGGTTATTGTACAAAAGCCATTGCAACCTCTTTTGCCTTTAGAGGGAGATTACCTATTGACACCATTTGTGCTGCTGCAGCTTGGGCAAGGCCTTATACCTTTATCACTCATTGCAAAGTGTATTTGGCCTCCAGGAAAAGGGGCTCCATTGGGTCCACTGTTCTGAAGAATATTCTACCTTGAGCCCAAGAAAGATGGTGCTAGGGATGCTGTGCCAACCAGTAAAGAATGAAGGTGCGATAGGACAACATCACATAAAAAAGTTATGTACTCACCATACCGTTCCATGTGTGTTGTCCATCTCACCTTCATTCTTACATCCCACCCTCCTGCCCGCAGCCTTTTGCTCCTGGAGGACCGAACTGGTGAAAATTGACTATTAATGTCCTTGACCTTCTTCATTGCTCTATCACTTATTCAGTGACCTTTCATTAGCTTTATCTGCAAACAAGATCTGGGGAACTCTCCCAAGAGCATCATGGGATAGGGTTTAGCCATGAGTTAGTGGAAGACCTCGAGCTTTGTATTAGGTCGAGTCGGAACCGAGGATCGGTTCCAAACCCAACCAGTAAAGGATGAAGGCGAGATGGACAACACACATGGAACGTTATGAGTACATAACTTCTTTTTTGTTGAGGTTTCATCTTGTAAGGAAAAAAATCTGCTTTGTGTGGCTTAGTTTCTACTTTTTCTCACGTCACTACTCATTGTTTAAAGTGTTTTTGACTTTGTAGATACTGCTTCTAGGGCTGTTGCTGGTACTGTGTTGAGGATGTTTGCCTGGCTGCATTCTCAGAACCTCGATGAAGATGTCAAAAATGAGATTTTGAATTCTTCTTTGGATAGAGATTTCAGTTTCGGACCCTGACCTTATCAAAAAGTGTGATGAGAGGGGAAAAAGGTGTAATGAGAGAGAGAGAGAGAAAGGCAGGTGGGGGGATGATTCAGGGAATTGCTCAGATTTTCCCGTCCTTCCCCACTAAATTTTCCAAAGGATTTTCTGCTCCTTCATCCAATTTTGGCAAGAAGCAAAATAAACAGTCTTGGCAGAATGCTGGTAAACAGACTTAGAGCAATGTCAGAAACGTTCCAAAAAGAAAGTTGGAACCTCCCTCAGCACAAAGTCAGTCATTTAAGGCAGAATAGCTGTTTAAGGGACCTTGTCTCCCTCACCTCCCACCTCACCCTGGAAGTCCCTTTTGTCTTACAGAAAGTCTGTGTTTCTCTTTAGGCAAATGGGTTCTGAAACTGAACAGTTGGCAGTGGGAGGAAATCCCTCCTTTCCAGGGGATTCTTCCTAATCTACCAGACCAGTCCCTTCTCTTTCTCCTGTTCAACAGTAGATGTTTTTTCTGAGAGTTGGGAAAAGGATTTTATTTAAAATGTTTTAGTGCCAAAGAAAGAAAATGCCTGGAGACCAGTTCTGGACCTTTTTTTCCTAATTTAGTTTGTTTTCAATTCACAAGTTACCCCTTCTTCCTCATTTGAGTTTTTTAGTAACATTAGATGTTCTGTAGTCCTAACTCGCCTTCATTCTTACATATGGGGTCAGAGCCGATTCTCGACTCCAACTCGGCCTATTTACAAGCTGGAAGTCTTCTAGTTGGCTCGTGGCTAGGTAGGTATCCCATGGTGCACCAGTACAATTCCCAGATCTTGTTTGCCACATCGACGAGTTTGGATGTGCTTCTTCTTGGCTCTGGCTAAGTCTTTCAGTTTGTTCAAATTTTTGGATAATTCTTTTGTTTTACCTTTGAATAGCATTGTATAGTTATAGTTAGTGTAGTTTTTGCAGTTAGTATACTTAGCGTTTACTAGTGTGCCGTTTGTGTGCAGTTTCTTCAAGTACAGTTGGCCTTTGGCCTTATAGTACTGGGTATCCAGTGTGCCATTTTTTTCTTGTTAATATATTTGTTTCATATTAGATATTAGTTATCGTAGGCTGCTTTTGCACTCAGGCTGTGTGTGTTGTTAGATAGTTAAGTCATAACTTTTTGCAGTTCTTCCGCTTGCTAATATTTCTTGTTATTAGTGTTGCAAACAGAACAAGGTTCTGTTCACTTGTTAGCAAATTAGTGTTTCAAACAGAATGAGGTTCTGTTCACTTTGTTGGTAATCTCCACAATTTAGACTTTATTCCTGTTTGGGTGTGTGCGAGTCTCTCTCTAATTGTTTCTGTACTAGGTCTGTTTTAGTTAGAGGACCTAGTTTTCCTTTCTTTCTTCCTGCCCGGACTAGGCCCGTTTAAGTTAGAGGACCTAGTCCTCGTGGTGTCTCTTTACCGTTTCTGTAGGGCTAGGCCCATTTAAGTTAGAGGACCTAGTCCTCCCTTCTTTCTTTGTGTGTGTGTGTGTGTGTGTGTGTGTGTGTGTGTGTGTGTGTGTGTGTGTATGAGAGTTCATCTTCTGTGAGGATTCTAAGGAAAGCAAGGACCATAAGCCATCTGGCTTTAAAAAATGCATAAAATGTTCACCGAAGATGTTAATAATGGATGGCCACAATAACTGCGTTTACCGTCTTGGGGCCATCCACTTAAAGGAAACTTGCTTATTTTGCCACTCTTTTAGTGCTAGGGTGTTGCAAGAAAGAAAAAATAAGCTCATTCTAAAAGGTCTTCTAAAACATTCTTTTGAGGAAGATCTGGCTAGTGCTTCCTCCTCTGCTAGATCTCAGGGATCTAAAAAGGAAAAGTCTAAGTCCTCTAAGAGGCCCTCCCCGGCACTGGCTGGTGTCTTGGAGCCACCTCTTAAAATTACTAAGTCTGACAAATTTACTCTCTTCAGCCCCACAGAGCTCTGAGACGATTGAGAGTTGTACTACTGTGATTACAGGGTCAGCGCCAAGTACCTCGTAGCCGACCACTGAGAGTATTCAATGGAGCCAGTCTTTGGAACCCTTACCGGTCTCCCCTACGTTGAAGTCACCAATATTGCAGAGATCCCGTTCTCCTACTCTGTCCTCCAGGTCTTCCAGGAATTTATCAGAAGAAGATGTGGAGAGGTTAGTGCTGAGACTTTCGAAGTCGTCTGCCTTACCGAAATTGTTGTTGGCTCTGACCCAGTCGGTTCCGGGGCCACTTAAGTCCGTTCCCCCTTCGGTGACTCCTCCTCCGAGCCTTGCTGGTCTTTCAGAGCCGGAGTGTTTGGTACCTCTGGTGGAACCCTCTGTTCCAGCTCCCCCTATGGTTGTTTCGGAGCCGAGTTCCGCTCTGACACTCTTGGTGCCGTCCATGGTGTCTATGAGCCAAAGCTCCCTGGTCGGCCCTGACAGGGACACCTGGAACCGATCCTCTTCGGTTCCGAGCCTTCCTCTCGGCGCATCAGCGAGGGTGAGCTCGGATCCTACGTCTGTCTTGGAGCCGATGGCTCTGGAACCGATGGCATCCTTGGTCTCCTAAGAGTCGAGGAGGTCTTTGGAGCCGGAGAGTCAGCATTTGAGATGATGAGTGTGCTGTCCCAATCATCAGCTCCTACCAGGGGTACCGACACACTCCCCCCTAGGGCACCTACTTCTGTCTCAGCTCCTTCTCTTTCCCTGGACAGCAGAGACCTGCAGCCTCAGGAGCCACCGGCCATTGGCCCCCACTCTTCCGAGACCTCCCCGGAATATCCTCCCGAGGAGCCCCCACAGAAGAGAACATGTAAGAGGAAGCATGTAGACTCCCAGGATGAGTCTCTTGCTTCGGACACTGACCTCGAGGAGTCAGAAGGGTCCCCCAAGTTGTTCTCTGATGTCTCCTTCGTAGACATCCTGGAAATCCTTAAGCAGAGGTGCGGCTGGCCCACTGCCACCTCTTCTGATGAGGAGTCGGTGTACCTGAAGACTTTCAGGTCTCAACCTTTAACCTCTTGGGTGTCTCCACCCTTCCAACGAACTGATGGAGCTAGTTAGTTGGAAGGTGTGGGATACTCCTGATGCCGTGGAGCCAGTCCACAGGAGACCAAATAAGTTTCTTTCTGCACCCCGAAAGAAGGAATTTTTGTCCAAAGGTGTTCTTAGATGCCATGGTGGCAGCAGCAGCCACTAAGAAGGAGCTAGCGGAAACTTCTTCTGTTCGTCCGCCGAATAAGGAGTCTCAAACGATGGATAGATACGGGAAGCATATCTTCTGTTCAGTGGCATTTCTCTTAGATCACTGAATTACCTTACACACTTCACGAGGCTTCAGAGAGATCTCCTTAAGGAGTTAGGAGATTCTCTACAAGGTACATGTACTGAGGGAGTCCTTGACGAGGTGTCTGCCCAGTTGTCCACCTTGAACTCTGTTGTCAACTCATCCATGAGGCTTATCTCGTATGCAGCCAATGGAGCAAGTAGTGCAGCGGGTTCAGGAATTTCCCTAAGGCATCATTCCTGGATGTGTTTGTGTAATTTTGTAGAACCGTTCAAGTCTACCTTTACTAACTCCCCCTTTGGGTCTTCATTGTTTGGACCCAAGGTAAAGGACACTCTCACCCAGTGCGAACAAGAAGAAAAAACACTCTCTGCCATGAGAGTATGTTTTACTGTCCCCTCTAGACCATACCCTAAGGGTCAGAGGGGCGGTAAAATGTGGTTCAAGAAGTCCGAGTTTTTTTCAGGATGCACAGGGTGACTCCTCCTCCAGAGGCAGAGGAGGAGGAGGAAATGGTAGACGTCACCCTAGAGGCAGGGGCGGACCGCAAAACCATAGAGGCTGGGATTCCTTTCGGGGCCGGCCTTACCAGCGCTCCTGATGTGGGGCCCAACTGTGCTTCCCTGGGGCCAGTCGGGGGTCGCATTTCTTTGTATCCAGAAGCCTGGCTAAGTATCACTCAAGACAAATGAGTACAAAGAATTATTACCAGAGGTTATGTCATACCCTTTTCTCTTCCACCTTTTGTTCCCAAGAGGATCCCAGATGTTCCACCCAATCACAGGGATCAGGAAACTGTGGAGGTCAACAAGTTGCTGGCAAAAAGTCATCCAAACCATCCCAGCAGACCAAATAGGATCCGGAACTTACTCCAGATTCTTTTTAGTGCCAAAACGTACAGGGGACTGGAGGCCCATTTTGGACCTCAGCAAATTGAACGAATCAGTAAAGGACAAGTTCCGGATGGTGACACTGCAGTCTATACTCCCATTATTAGGGAAAGACAATTGGATGTGCTCAATAGATCTCCAAGATGCCTACTACCACATAAAAATCAACAGGCTGTTGAGGAGTCATCTACGCTTCCGGCTGGGAGCCAGTCATTACCAGTTTCGTGCTGTGCCCTTTGGTCTCACCACAGCCCCCAGGGTTTTCACCAAGTGTATGTCAGTAGTGACAGCTCACCTGAGACGTCGAGGATTCCAGGTGTTTCCGTGTCTGAATGACTGGCTCTTGACCACCTCCACCAGGCATGTACTCCTTCAGACCAGGGACGCTACCATTCAGCTTTGTGCCCAGTTGGGAATTTCTATAAATTCGGAAAAATCTGCCTTATTGCCCTTTCAGTCTGTGAATTTTATAGGTGCAGAGATAGACACAGTAGACATGTTGGCTCGTCTTCCTGCAGAAAGGGCACAGAATCTGGTTCTTCAAATTCAATGTCTTCTCCCCCTATGAAAGGTCAAGGCCAAGACTATTCTGCAGCTTCTAGGGACCAAGACTTCCACCATATAACTAGTGCCGCTAGCCAAGACTACACATGAGGGTTCTTCAGTGGCTGCTGTCGTCCCAATGGTCCTTTCAGCACCTACCATTATCTCATCACATACTGCTGACAGACTCTTGCAAGAAGGACCTCATTTGTTGGACTCTACCCAATCAGTTTACCACGGGCACTTCATTTGTTCCTCGCCAACCCATTGTCACTGTGACCATGGATGCCTCGCAGATAGGGGGGGGGCATTATCTAGGCAGAACTGTCCAAGGCACATGGCAGGATCACGAGGTTCACCTGCATATCAGTGTTCTAGAGATGAAGGTGGTGCTCCTAGTGTTGCAAGCACTTCATGACCTTCTGCCTCTGGGGACTATTGAATACAATCAGACAACATGTCGGTAGTATGGTATATCAACAAACAGGGCGGAACCAGATCATACTCACTCTGTCGAGAAGCCATTCAAATTTGGAAATGGGCGATATCTTCCCAGCATTTTCTGGTGGCAACATACATTCCAGGGACAACCAATGTGATAGCCAACAAGCTTAGCCGGGCAATCCTGATGCCTCATGAGTCGTCTCTGAAACAGGAAATAGTGGAGCAGATTTTCCACAGACGGGGACAGCCTTGCTGCGATCTCTTTGCCAGCCCGATCAATGCTAAATGCAGCAGCTACGTCTCCCTCATCCCCCCTCTGGGGGAGTCACCGAGAGACACAGTTGTTCACGATTGGCCCCTGGGTCTCCTTTATGCTTTTCCTCCCTTTCCTCTTATACCCAAGGTTATTCAAAAAGCGAAATGGCTGGGAAGCAAACTGATCCTCATTGCTTCTTACTAGCCTCGTCAGGTTCAGTTCCCCTTTCTTGGGCCTCTTCTCCTAGACGATCCTTGGATTCTGGACCCAGTACCAGATCTCTTGACTCACATGTCAGGCTCGCTTCATCCCTTCTTACACACCCTCAATTTGACAGCTTGGCTGCTCCAGTTCCATTCCCTAGTCAGGCTTCATGACTTCTCACCCTTCTTGACTCATATCCTTACGTCCTCTCATAAACCCTCCACTAGGAGATTATATTCCAGTAAATGGAGGAGATTCTCTATCTGGGTGGAGAAAAAGAATGTTGACCCTTATACCGCCTCCAATCTAGTTGTATTGGAATTTCTGTCTGAGCTTTTCCACCAGAGATCTGTGGCTGCCGCTATCAGGGTTCAATTGGGAGCAATTTCAAATTTTCATCTAGGCATACAAGATTGTAATCTGATGTCACATAGGCTGTGCAAAACCTTCCTCAAAGGTACCACTTTAAGAAAACCCATTTCAAGAACCTGTTGCTTCATGGGATTTAAATTTTGTGTTATCCAAATTGATGTTTCCGCCCTTTTAGACTTCTCTTTCATCCCCTTTGAAATTCCTGTCTTGGAGGACTTTGCTTTTGGTGGCTATCACATTGGCCAGACAGGTGTCAGAGTTACAAGCATTGTCTGTAAAACCCCCTTACCTGATTTTTCACAAAGACAGAGTATCTGTTCGTACTAATCCTTCCTTTGTCCCCAAGGTCTGTTTGTATGCCACTTTGAATCAATCCATAGAACTTCCGGTGTTCTTCCCAAATCATTCCAACGCAGCAGAATACAGGCTTCATCAGTTGGATGTCCATAGACAATTATGTTTTTATTTGCACCGGACTAAGGAATTCAGGAAATCATATCAATTATTTATTTCCTTCTCCGAATCTAGGTCAGGTTTACCAGTTTCTAAAGTGATGCTCTCAAATTGGATTTCTAGCTGTATAGTTTACGTTTACACCTCTGAAGGTAGACCTTTACCTTTCAAAATCAAGGCTCATTCTACAAGATCTCAGTCTACCTCTGCAGCCTTTCAAGCCAGGGTCCCACTTGATAATATTTGTGCAGCAGCAATTTGGGCTACCCCTCACACATTTATTACTCATTACAAATTTGATTTAACCTCCAGGGGTAGAGCATCCTTTGGTTCCACAGTACTCAGGAGTATTTTTCCTTGAGCCACCCAAGAATTGGGTGCTAGGGACGCTTTCCCATATGTAAGAATTAAGGCGAGATAGGACTACAGAACATAAAGAAGTTATGTACTCACCATAACGTTCCATGTTTGTAGTCCATCTTGCCCTTCATTCTTACAAACCCACCCTCCTACCCCCATCCTGGAAGTACCTGGAGACAGAAAAATGTTATCTTATTCTCTGGAGACCTTTTAGTATTGGCTTCTCTCTGTATGTTTATTATTTTTCCTAGTTAGCAGCAAACAAGATCTGGGGATTGTACTGGTGCACTATGGGATACTTACCTAGCCACGAGCCAACTAGAAGATTTCCAGCTTGTAAATAGGCCGAGTCAGAGCTGAGGATCGGCTCCGATCCCATATGTAAGAATGAAGGGTGAGATGGACTACAAACATGGAACGTTGTGGTGAGTACATAACTTCTTTATTTAAGATTCTTATAACATTTCTGTTAATTCATATTTCAGGTGTTTCTTAAGGTTTTGTGTATCAGTTCTGTGCCTTTCCCTTTAGTCTGTCCGCTGCTCGAAGAATGTTCACAGAGTGTCTATCTCCTGTTGTAGCCCATTGCAGGTGCAGGAAGTGTCTTACTTTTCCATATTTAAACAACTTGCTTAATTTTGCAGAGAGTTTTCAGTGCGTCAGGAATCTCTCACTTGAGTGAGAGATCTATACCAGCTGGGATTCCAAGAGAACATTCAAAAAGTCTTTTTTGACTCCATCACAAAGGATTGTGTTTCTGGGTTGTCTGTTAGACACCTTAGTTCAACAAGCTTTGCTTTTACAGGAGAAAAAATAGATCTCTAGATGTATTCCAGGGCTTTTCCACTCAAACTTCTGCCACTGCGAGGGAATACCTCAGGATTCTGGGTCTCACGGCATTCATGATACTCATGATACCTCAAATTCCAGTTCTGGGATTTGTGAAAAGAGAAATCCCTTGGTGGAGACCTGGAATATCCGTGAATCCAGGTCTTCACTTCCCCCGTCATGTTCCAAAGCAAGCAGTCACAACAGTTGCATCAGACTTTGCTTGAGGAGCCATATTAAGGGGATGAAATACAAGAGGACTGAAACAAGAAAGGCAGACCAAAGCACATTAACATAAAAGCGATGCTAGCTATTACAAAGGCACTCAACTCTCTGAATCATATTTGGTCTCCAGGACCTCTTCAAATAGTTACAGACAGTACCACCGTATTGTGGTATATAAACAAGAAAGGAGGTACCATATCTTATTCCTTATGTAGACTAACCATGTTAACATGTGAGAGAGATTTTAACAGCACAGTCTCACTCTACAGACATTCTGCATTCTGTCCGAGTAAAATTGTGTGGCAGACAAGCTGAACAGGGCAATGCCAAACCCTAATGAAATGGAAACTAGATCAAGGGATGTTACTAGATTTGAGACATCTGTGGAGAGTTCCTCAGGTAGACTTTTTTGCCTCCCATCTGAACAATCAACTTCCAGCATTCTTTTCCAGGACTCCTTGCATGAAGGGCTGGAAGATAGCTTTTCTTTCCCGTGGTCAGGAATGTTTTGTATGCTTTTCTACCCTTTCCATTGTTATCTAGGATATTTCTGAAGATTCAAAAGGAATCCCCAAAAATCATTGTGGTGACTCCCTTCAGGCCCAGATAACAGTGGCTCTCCCTTTTTTGAAGTTGTTCAAGGGCAGTTACTACAAATGTATAAGCAAATGGTCAAGAAAGCCTGCTACTAGAAAATTGTATATAAGCAAATGGAAAAGACTTTGTAGTTGGTGCCAACAAAATAACTGACACCCATTCAGGACTAGTGTTTCTCAGGTTTTGCAATTATTTGTGAGAGTTACTATCCTATGGCCTGTTTTACTGATTGCTCTGACCTCTACAAGAAGAGTGTATGAGCTGCAGGTTCTTATTGTGGGTCAGCATTATCTCATTTTCAGTACAGATCAAAATTCTTTGGGAACTGCTGCAGTAGCCGTGGGAATATGGGTTATATCCTGCCAGGATATAACAACCAGCCAGCTTCCAAAACTTCATCAAACTGTTGGACAGCTCAAGCTGAGCTGACTAAAAGACAAGTTTGAGCACTAACCCTTTCAGAGCTTTATTGCTACCGAAGAGTACGCTCTCTGAGGCTTTCAAGGATCAATGTTCGGCTTGTGCTGTTCCTTTGCTGGGCAATTAAGTTTCATTTGGTAAAAAAAAAAACTTACAATTAATAATAATAATTTAAAGCTAGGAGTTTGTGTTTTAACAGACTGTCATTGAGGCTGTTCTGTGCTTTTAAACAGGAGCGCTGTTTTATTCCTGTCAGATTAAAAGTTGTTTAAAGTAACTGTTATAATATTTTTTTCTATGGAAAGGCTGTGTTTATTTTACTTTGTGGGGCTGGCAGAGTGTTTTAAAGTGTCTTTTACCATGTTTGTCTGTGAGAAAAGTGACTTTTAAAGACTTATAGTTTTTACCAGCATTTGCTACTTATTTTCTATGAGAAAGGGGCACCCATTTTCAGCTTAACCATGGAACAATCTTTTGGTCTCATGGCTAGTCTTTCTTCCAGTCACAAAAAGAAAAAGTTAAGCAAATAGCCTTTGCCATTGCAACAGGTTAGCAATTTGTCACAGCTGCAGGTGGGTGACTCTGCTGTGGCCATTAGTTGTATGTCAGACCACTCATCTTTTACCCTGGATCCTTCTGGTGTAGCACCTACATCCACTATGGACCAGAGGTGTTAGCCTCTTCCTCTACGACTGTTGGGGTCCTCTCAATGGGCAAGGGAAAGTCACTTGCGTCAGTTTTAGGAGAGGGACCAGGGAAAGCTTCCATTTTCTCAGAATGTTGTAGCTATCCCTATGGAAGCTGCTGTTTCCATTAATAACGCCAGTGCTTGCATTTATTCTGTCAAAATGAAACAAAAACGAAGCATGTATCTACTCCTCAAATTCCCTTAGACAGGAGTAGTTTATCGGGACTGATTCAGACTAGCAATCCTTCTTTTAAAGTAGTTTTTGGTAAAAGAAATAGGGATACCTCCTTTCCTGAAGAGATTCAAGACTCTGAATTTCGACAGGAGGATGAAGGGACAGATACAGAGATGTTTGTGTTTCACTGTTGCAGTCATTACATTTGGGTAATCTGCTGGCAGGTTGCCCTCAGTCGGCCTGAATAACAAAGTCTTGGGTCCTGCGTCGGTTGCTGTCTCTTCTTCCATGATGTCAGGTCATCAGGGGTATAAAACATGTAGCCGATGCCATTTTAATCCATCTTTCTTGCCGTGTGGTGCCCGAAGCAGAAGCAGTGCCGGTCGGCCGACTCCTGAAATTTTCGTTTGAGTTTCAGAACCGAAGTCTTCATACTAAAGCTAAGTACCCCATTGGGGAAACTTTTTCTTGCTCCTTACCGATGTCAGTAAAAATTAGCAATTGCATTACTTGTGGGAAGCGAATACCTCATAAGGATTTTCATTTGTACTGTATTCCTTGCCTAGGCCCTTATCACAACGTGCCTTGCTGTCGGTTTTGTGCTAAATTTAACCAACGCACTATTAAGCGTCGGTATATTTTTGCTTCTAAATATTTTGGTTCAAGATTTAACTACCCTGAAATGTCGTCGGTTAGCAATCCGACTACCAGAGTTCACAAAAAACGCAAGAAAAAAGACAGAGACAGAACGTCAAGGTCCAAAACCGACAACGACGAAGCTTCTTCTAAGCCAGTCGCCAGTTTGCCGGTACTCAGGCACCTTCGCAGCCCCTGATACCTGCTACTTTTGAGTCGCAGGCCTCTACCGAGACCCATTCGGAGTCCAGTATGCCGCGAGATTCTGCAAGTATTGAACCCGCGGATGTCTCTCCCTTGGATGGGTCTGGAGCTGCTGAGCAGGCACCGGCTTCTGAGGGTGGTTTCAGGCCTCAACATTTTTATATTAAACTGACTCCAGCATCACAAACAAGGTCAAAACCAACTTCTATGTCTAAAAAACCGACGCATGAGCCACATGCTCAGGCCCTATGCCTAAAAAACAAATGATCAAAATGGATGAGGATTTAATTACCTTGATCAGGGGTTCCCATCTCCCCCCTGCTAAGAGGTCTAGGCAAGGCACTGATTATGAATCTTCAGATCAGGTTTCCATTTCTTCTGATTCCTCTTCTGAGCAGGAATTTTCTATTCCACCATATGAGGACTCTAATGCAGAGGAATCTATCCCATCTGCATCTCCTCCTGAGGATTACTCTTTTGGAGAGACTTTGCATACTTTAAGGGAACATTTTCACTGGGAGAGTCAGGACTTCTCAGAATCAAAAAAGAGGCTTAGGGTTTTTCTTCTTCCTCAGCATAGGCCTTTGGCAATAACTTCTGTATTAGACATTGTTGATGATGTGTTCTCAGAATCAAGCATGGCCTCTGATTCCCTTGCCTCCGGCTCCTAGTAAGCCAGACAGATATTACGGGGTTCCTGACTCCCACAAAATTCTTTTAAAAAATCCTGCTGCTGATCCTGAGACTATTTCTCAGGGTCCCAAGGGTGTTAAGGCTTCTACAGCCAAAAATCCTACCCCTTCTGATAGAGATTCCAGGGTGCTGGATAAATGGGGAAGAAAGTTTATACGTCTGCAACCTTGGCAAACAGGGCTTTAAACTGCCAGTTTCATATGCTTAAATATCAACAGCATGTTATGGGCTTACTGAAACAGAAAATTATGTTGATTTCTGATTGTGTGGAAAATAAAGAGTTACAGGATTTATTGCATTCAGCAGAACTGGTTGGAAAGCATACTTTGCAATGTGGTTTTGATTCCTTGGAGGCCTCTTGCAGGGCCACCGTAACTGGATCTGTGATAAGAAGGCATGCCTGGCTCAAGGAGCAAAATCTGCCTGATTATGTTAAAGCTAAATTGTTGGATGCCCCTTTACAGCATGATAGTCTGTTTGGTAATGAGGCAGAAGACGTTTTAAAGAAAATGGAAGACGAAGCGAAATCTATGCAAACTGTAAAGGATTTCTTGCAAGTGTAGCCACCCAGGTTCAGTAGGCACTGGTCCACTAAGAATTTGTCCTTTCCTGTGTCCAACAGAGCCACTCAGGGAAAACCCAGGTGCTCCAAAGGCTCCAGATATCAATCACAGGGATCTTACAGGTCAAAGCAATGGGGTGCCTCCACCTCCAATCTGGAGGTAACAAAGCACAACCCTACAGTAAGCAGTCTCAATGGCTTTCCTCTACCATCTCCAAGCACTTATCTTTTGGCAGTCCCCTTGGGGGAAAACTAGCACTTCATACTCAAAATTGGCATTTAATTACCCTGGACAAGTGGATATTAAATATAGTATCCCAGGGGTACAGATTTCATTTCCACACGTTGCCAATTCCAAACAGATGGCCAGATCTGCCACCAAACCAGTGGGCAGAGGCCCAGAAACAAGTCATGTCCCTCATGGATATGGGGGCTATTCAGCCAGTACCAGAAAAGGAAAAAGGACAAGGATTTTATTCAAGGCTTTTCCTTGTACCCAGAAAAGACAAATCATGGCGTCCAATTCTGGACACGTTCCTGGACATTCCAAAATTCACAGTGCTGACTTTACAACAGCTACTGCCTATGCTAGGCAAGAATGCCTGGTTGGTAACTCTAGACTTAAAAGAGGCATACCTGCATATCCCAGTAAGGGAATCTTGCAGAAGATACCTCCGCTTCAAAGCAGGCTTTTTGCATTACCAATTCTCTGCAATGCCCTTTGGCTTATCTACTTCGCCCAGGGTCTTTACAAAGTGCCTGGCACCAGTAATTGCATTCTGCAGACAAAGAAACATCCAAATGTATCCTTTTCTGGATGATTGTCTCATTCAGGCAGAGGACAAGGGCACTCTTCTTCAACATCTGGCATTTCTAAAAATGTTTCTAGCATGCCTCGGGTACACCATAAATGAAAAGAAATCACAACTGGTACCCTCTCAAATAATTACATTCCTGGGTGCAAGCTTGAATACAACTGTCCAGATGGCTTACCTCATGCCAGACAAACAAATGCAATTGACAACATACTTCAAGCAAATGGCAACAAAAACCCAGCTATCTGCAAGACAAATTCTGCAGGCTTTGGGATTCATGGCATCCTGCATTCTACTAATTCCATATGCGAGACTGCATATGAGGAAACTTCAATGGTACCTAAAAAGCTTATGGAGTCAACAGTGTCACAGCCTGGAAACAATGAGTCCTCTCATTCCCTATCTGCAACAGGAGTTTCTTTGGTGGGCAGAGACATGTCACCAAAACAAGGGACTGTCATTTATTCTACCCCCTGCCACCCAAACCCTGACGCATCAGACTATGCTTGGTGGGCTCACCTGGCAGGGAGATGCATTCAGGGCAAATGAAGCCCAAATGAAATGCATCTACATATCAACCAGAAAGAAATGCTAGCTGTTCAGAATGCTCTGACAGCCTTCAAAGACTTACTTCATCCAGGACAACTACTGATAAAGACGGACAACACCACAGTTATGTGGTACATAAACAAGAAGGGGGTACCCACTCCTACCCCCTTTGCAGACTAGCCATGGCCTTGTGGAACATAGCCTTGACTTACCAAATACATCTTCAAGCTCAATTCCTGCCAGGAAAGCAAAATAGTCCGGCAGATGACCTAAGCAGAAATCTTATGGACCCGCACAAATGGAAACTGGATCCACAAATCTTCAGCATGTTAACACAAAAATGGGGAAGCCCAGACATAGATCTATTTGCCTCTCCCCAAAACCATCAGTTGGACAAATTCTGCACAAGAACTCCTCACAAAAAAGCATGGAAAGTGGATGCTCTATCCTTCAGCTGGAAAAACCTATCAGTCTATGCCTTTCCCCCTCTGACTCTACTCTCCAAGGTCTTACTAAAAGTCAGACAGGAAAAAACAAAAAGTTATTCTAATTGCTCCGGACTGGCCTCGCCATTGCTGGTACCCGCTTCTAAGTAATATGTTACACCTTCATCCATGGTACTTGCCTCAAACACCTCACCTATTGTCTCAGCAGAACTATCAAATTCTACACACTCCGCTCCAAACTCTGAATCTTGCAACATGGCTAATCAACTAATTTTACCAACCACATCTCTCAGTAAACCTGTGATAGATGTCATTTTGGAAGCCAGAAGGCTTAGTACTTGAAAATCTTATGCTGATAAATGGAAGAGATTCTGTGTGGAAGCAAGCACAAGGAATAGACACAGCAAAGCCCAATATTCCTCAGATTTTACAATACTTAACTGAGATGCTTGATAAGGGCCTATATTTTTCTTCAATAAAAATACATGCCTCTGCCATCTCGGCTCATTACAACACAGAGCTTCCCCTCTTTTCTCATTCTCTGCTAAAACAGTACCTCAGAGGGGCCAAAAATTTAAGGCCTCCCAGGAGAGTGCCAACTCCTGCATGGGACCTCAATTTTGTGCTGGAAAAGCTCACCCTACCTCCTTTTGAACCAGCAGCTACTGCAGATGTAAAATTTCTTTCTTGGAAGACAGCTTTTCTTTTGGCAGTCACTTCAGCTAGAAGGGTTTCAGAACTACAGGCTATCATGTCAGTGGAGCCTTTCATTATTTTTTTACCCGGACAGGGTGGCCCTCAGGACCAATCCTTCTTTTATGCCTAAGGTGGTATCCAGTGTGGTTCTTAACCGGACCATACACCTGCCAACTTTCTTCCCAAATCCACAGAACAAGGGGGAGAGGATTCTGCATTCATTGGATGTACACAGACAACTAAGATTCTACTTAAACAGGACAAAATCTCTAAGAAAGTCTGAGCAACTACTGGTGGCATTTGCTGCAGGATCAAAGGGGAAGGCTATATCAAAGCAGACTATTTCTAAATGGGTGAGCCATTGCATTAGTTTCTGCTACTTGCACCATGGTAAACCTGTGCCCAAGGGGATCAGATCTCATTCCACCAAGGCTGCCTCTACCTCAGCAGCTTTTCTCAGAGGGGTCTCTACCAGAGACATTCTAGAAGTTGCTACGTGGAGCTCAGTTCATACGCTCACAAAGCATTATGATTTACCTCTCTTTTCTAAATCCAGGGCAGGCGTTGCCACTGCTGTCCTGCAAGGCCTTATAACTGTCCCTAATGCTGTTTAGCTCCATCCTCCCATCCATAGCTTTGAGATTCTACCTAAATGTAATGACTGCAACAGTGAAACACGAAGAACATAGTACAGTTGTGTACACTTACCATAAATGTAGATGTTCGAGTGTATTCACTGTTGCAGTCCGGATTACCCACCCGCCAGCCCCCCTTTCTATACCTTTTCTTTTCTTCACTATACTCAGAAGCCTTTGTGGTGTATTTGCTTTTAGTTGAAGGTAAATTTTATGTTTCTAAACTGCATTTATATATTTACAGTTTTTTTATATATATATATATATATATATATATATATATATATATATATATATATTTTGGCTCCCCATTTGGGGGGCACCTGACATCTGGGGCAAGAAAAACTGATTAAAATGGCGTCGGCTGCATGTTTTATACCCCTGATGACCTGACATCATGGAAGAGGAGACAGCAACCGACGCAGGACCCAAGACTTTGTTATTCAGGTCGACTGAGGGCATCCAGCCAGCAGATTACCCAAATGTAATGACTGCAACAGTGAATACACTTGAACATCTACATTTATGGTAAGTGTACACAGCTGTACCTTTTTCTCCTCTGATATCTGATCCAGACTCAGAAGAGAGCTCAGTTTCTGATTCTCCCTGTGGGGGAGGGTTCTGTTTCTCTGACACTGTTTCTAGAATGTGCTTTTGTTTTCAGTGGTGAAAGCTGAGGTTTGTCAGTCCCACTGAAAATACTATAAGCTGTTACAGGAAGAATATCTGAAACTTGCACCCATTCATCCAGGTCTGTCAGATTTGGAGAATGTGTGTGTTACCTTCAGCAGTTTTCCTGACAGTCAGCCAGCTGCTCCTAAAAAAGAAGATAGGATGCATAAAGTTCCTCATTCTTCTAAGTTTTTATACACTGTTCCCATACATGATCCAGCAAGTATAGATTTAGATCTGATGATGTCAATTTTCATTCATTCCTCAACTTATGGGTTCAGATCTGACTTTGTCTTTACTCCAGCTCATGCTGACCAACAAACTCTCGAGCCCCTTTCCCACCCACAGTGCACCATAACTAACTTCTCCCAGGTCTCATTTGCTGCTTTCGCGACTCAAGCATTCATTTTAAGATAAGTGCATTTCTTCAAAAATACTTTATCTTTAATCACTTCTTTTAGCAAGTGTATTCCTGTTTGGTAACTTAGTACTTCATGTCAAGTTTTCCTGCTATTCTTGCCTAATTTTTTCCCTTTTACACTTGCGAGTGTATTCCCACTACCATTATTGGTAGGCCTTTCCTACTCCTGTATATCCTTTGCCGTTAAGGCTGTGTTACTTTCCTTTTTTTCCAAATTAAAAAAAAAAGTCTGCTAGCCTTTTTTCTCTGTCCTTTTCCTTTTTCTGTGGCAGTATTTAGATTGCTGTGGTTTAATATCTTATTTTTTGCGATTACCTTATTCTTCAGTATCTTACCTGTGACTATGTCTGAAAAAGGGTTTAAAAAATGTAAGACATGTAGGCACAAGATGCCGTTTACCAATACCTGCTCTTTATGCATCTACTGTTTAGGCGATTAGCACTATGAACAGGAGTGTGACTTATTTATTTAACATTTGTTTACTGGGAAAGTCCAACTGGAGACGGGTCCTTTTTCAATGGAGGCCCGGGGAGAAAAGCTCCACAAGAATTACAAGTATCAAGCAAGTATTGCATAGTACATTCAGATAATGTAGGGTTATTACATCACATTATGTCATATACGTCATAAACAGTATATGCAGTGGGTTTAACCCAAGAGCCTTAACAGAAAGGAGAAATAAATCAGTATTTATTTTATTTTATTTTGCATTTGTTTACCGGGAAAGTCCGACTGGACACGGGTCCTTTTTCAGCGGAGACCCAGGAAGAAAAGCTACAACATACAACAGAAGAAAAAATTAGCCATGCACAAAACAAGATACTTGTAACACAGAGAAATGTATCATATTATGTGCATATAGATTAACAAAGAGTAAAATTGTTTTGCTTATATTTCTATTTACCAGGTTCCACTTTGAGTTAATTGGAAAAGTCGGTAGAGTCTGAAAAAGGGCATACTGAGAGAAACTACCAAGTAAAAAAAGGGGCATGTTTAATTTTTCATAGCTAAAGATCCTCAGATGGCATTATGTCCTTCCCAGATATGTGTGCACTATTTCCTGTGTTAGAAACCAAGGAAAAGTTGTAACTAGGTTGGAATTATGCAGGAGCATAGCCTTGTTTTGGACAAGTGTGTTTTAAGTCATTTCTTAAAGTGAAGGAAGCTAATTAGTTGATATTAAGTCTGTGGACAGTGTGTTCCATACTCTAGCAATACAGTTTGATCTCCTGCAGTATTGTTGGATTTGGTTACATTTACCAGTGATTTATTGCTAGAGCGAAGGACACAGTTGTTGGAGTATGGGTGGAGGAGGTTTTGAAGGGCAGGGGTATTCTCAGGTTGGTTGAGTGTCTGTGGCAATTGTTATAACATGAATCAAGTTTTGATAAGTCAGATTTCTTGGGTCTATATCAGCATATGAACTGAAATGTTCACCACCTACTTAAATACACCACCACAGTGGAGGAAATACCACTGATTTCTTTCCCTGGGAAAAAAATCCATGTTCCATCAGTTCACTCTTCTGAGATTTCGAACATTTCAGTTCCATTAAATTAAATTTGGCATTTTCAACATTCGAAATGCTGATAGGAACCCGATTTCTTTAGGTTAAATAGTATTAGAGAGGCATGGAGGAGAGGAGCGATAAGATGTGTTTGTGGAATGGTTGATTTTGTGTTATTTGTGAGATACTGTTTACTTATGTAAAGTGAGCCAAGTTTTTTATGCACTTTCTTTATAATCTGGGCTATATGGATATTGAATCTCATGTTACTATCAGTTACTACTCCCAGAAACGTAGTATGGGCTGTGGATGATATTATGGTATTATTCATGGACCCAAAGTTGAATTGGGGGGGGGGAATAATGCGTTTAGGTTGGAGTAACATGAGCTTGGTTTTGTTAGGGTCCAGAATTAGTTGGGAGCTAGCCATGATTTAACTGCTGAGAAAAAGTTTTGAGTCATAAGTTGTAGTTCTTGTATGGAGTGGGCAGCATATATTAGTGTGGAGTCATCTGCATATTGTATAATTGAGGCATGTGGGTTTGAAGTCTGGAGAATGTTAGTAAACATTGTGAAAAGCAAGGGGCCTAAAATACACCCTTGAGGAGCTCCTAGGGCAATAGGTAGTAGATGTGAGAGATTCTGATGCCATTGTATTGCTTGTTGGCGCCCAGTTAGGTAATCTTTGAACCAGGCAAGGGTAGTCGGGGACAAGTCATTTCAGAGAATACAGTGATAAGTTTAATATGTGATACCATATCGAAGGCCTTGGATAGATTGAGAAAGATGGAGGAAACATTTGCTGTTATTTCTATGTTGATTAACTGTGTCAGTGAAGGCCATAAGAGCATTGGTTGTGCTATGGTAAGGATGAAAACCTTGTTGAGTCTTAACTTGAAGTTTGTTAGTGAGTAGGACGTCTATCAGTTGTAAGTGTATACTTCTCTTGAGGATCTTGGATAGGGGTAATAGGTTAGTGATTGGATGATAATTGGATAATTCTGTTGAGCTGCCTCTTTTATGTAGAGGGATTATGTGAGAAGTTTTCCAAATAGCAGGGACTTGGTGTTCAGGTATGGATCTGTTAATGAGGATGGATACAGGGTAGGCATTTATGTCAGCAGTGATACTAAGGTATTCTGCAGGTAGTTTGTCGGCTGCAAGAGTACTGGACCTTAGTTTTCTAAGCAGCTTTTTTTATACCATCAATTGAGACAGGTTGAAGGGAAAAGGTGTAGGCATTATTATGCGATGTAGGAGGTGTTGTAGAGGGGGAGCTGACATTTTTTGGGAGGGTTAATATTGTTTTGGTGAAATATTTGTTGAATTGGGTGACTATGCTACCTGTATTATTAGGAGTAGATGAGGATGGTGTACTGGCTTACCTGGCGATAGGATGTTGTCATTGCTGACCATAATTTTTTGTGTTATTTTGATATCTTCTTTGGATGTCATGGTAGTAGTTTCACTTGTCCTGTTTGACCAGAGTTTTTGCTTTAATTTTAAACTTCCTGGTATGTCTGTTTTGTGGCTTGTGATTTAGTTTTGTGCCATTGATCCCAGGCTTTGTCCCTTGTTTTTAGGAAGGATCTGGTTTCTTTGCTTAGCCAGTGGGGCAAAAATTGATTTTATGAATTGTTCCGGCAGGGGCTTGTGTGTTCAGGATATTTAGGAAGGTATGGTTAAAATAATTAATAGATTCTACTAGCGGGAGCTCCTAGAGGGAGCTCCCTAAGTGGTGTCCAGTTGAAGTGTTTGAGGGTGGATGTTAAGTATTTGGAGTCAAAATTTGTTTGGTTTCTCATTGTCGACAAGTAGTAAGTTTTGTTGGGTTTATTCATTGCCTAAGCAGAAAGGTAGGGAGATGGTCAAAGAGGCTATCTGTGAAGACAAACCTGAGTGAGATGTGAGGGCTGGTCGGTTTGTTAATAACCAGTCACGGATAGAGAGTCTATTTGATGTCTTGTCAATTCTAGTGGGTGTTTGAATTATTTGGAGAAGCTGTGGAGGTTGATATGATTGGTGAGATTTTGGGAGTTGCAGCTTAGCCAGTCTAGATTAAAATCTCCCATGATTATTGTTTCTTGGGGTAGTGTTTCAGAGGACCGGTGTAGGATGTTTTCAATTTTGGTGGCTGGAGGTTATTACCAAGTGGTATGTAGCTACCTATTATGTTTACAAATTTGTCTGAATTAATTTTTAGTCTGGAAAAAGTAATTTTTGCATTGTCGAAGCTGGGAGCTTTATTTTCTATTGCTTCTACTGTAAGGTTGTTTTTAAATAGAATGTCTATGCCTCTACACTTCTTACCCTTTCTATCTGCTCGTAGAACGTTGTATCCAGGTGGGAGAATTTCATTATTACTAATCTCAGAAAGATCTTTCACTAAATACCTTTTGTCAGGCCATCGCTGGAGTTCAGTCTCCAAAACTTAAATCCAAGGACCCTTCAAAAAGATCCAGGTCTTCAAAGTCTATGGCCTTGACTTCGTCTGAGACGTGGAAAAAGAAAACAAAATTGGATCTGGCATTTCCTGTGATCCGACCGTCCCCAGATCCAGTGAGTTATCTGACTGGTCCTTCATCTGATCCAAAAAATGTACTACAAATCTTAAGTCCCCAGATCCAAAGCATTTCCCTCTGACTGTATATTTATCTTCAGTAGATCCAGTACCATCCAGGGTGCCTTCCCCTTTCCTTGAGCATCACTCTAAGCCCCATTCTGTGGTGTCATCTCATTACTCCAGAATTTTCACGGAGGCTGATGTGGAAAGGATGGTGATGATATTGTTCACAGAGCAATTTCAGAAGGGAGTCTTCATGATTCCTACACCCTCAGGTCAGGAACATCTTCCATTGACTACTCCACTGATAGCTGCTACTCCTCTGACTCAGTCTGTGGAGTTAAGAATCCTCAGATCTGAGCATTCCGGGTCCTTCTGTGTCCAATTCAGAGAGAGTCATCTCTTTGGATCCGACAGTTACTCTGAGCACACTGGCTCCGACATCATCAGATCCTGATGACTCTCCGGAGCCAAAGCTTCCAGCTCAGATCTGGGGGGGATAGGATCGACTCCTAGATTTTTGAAGCCATATCTTCCTCTTGGAGCTTCAGAGTTGGAGACCTTGGTTAGAGCTTCTGTCTCATGTGGCTGGTTCTTAAAGCAGAGGGAGCTGGTGGACCAGAAACTCATTTTCTCGGCTCCATTGACTTCCTTCTGTCCAAAGCAGTCAGCTTTCAAGTTTGTGAAGAGTATTTTCTCTGTTGTGCCAGGTCAGGTGGGTCCTTCCCCCACAGATCCACTCCCAATGTCTCAGCTGACTTTGCAACATGATCCTCAGCATTCTACACCACTGGGACAGCCAACCCAGAGCTTCCAGACCACCCAGCTAGGTATTTTCATTTCTTCTGATACTTCTTTTGTGGGACGATCCAGAGAAGTCCCTGAGAAGAGGATGTGAAAGAGGAGGCACTTGAACTCCCCCCAGAAGTCTGTCACCGAGGATACTGACTTTGATGAGGGCAAAGGGTCTTTCAAATTACCACCCGATGACATCTCATTTGGAGATATCATTGAGAGCATAAAACAGAAGGGTGGTTGGTCTACCCAAAACTCATCTCCTGAAGAGTCGGTATTTCTGGAAGCTTTTGAGACTGGCCCTTCAACATTCTGGGTCACTCTGCCTGCTGATGAACTCATTTATTTGGTTTTTAAGTGGGTTTGGAAGGAACCTGGTACAATTGAGCTAGTCCCTAAGAGACCTGACAGGATTCTGGGCTCCACTGGTAGAAGGAGAATGTTGGAGTAAGGGAGTACTGGTTGATGCCATGGTCGTGGCTGTAGCTACAAAAAGCTGTAGCTACAAAAAAAAAGAGCTCACGGAAGAGAGTTCCACTCTCCATCCCTTTAATAGAGAATTTAGGGCTCTGGACAGATTTGGGAAGAGAGTATCTGCATCAGTGACTTTTGCTATCTGAGTGTTGAACTATTTGCCACATTTCACGAGGTTGCAAAGGGACTTAATTAAGAACTTTCAAACTTTCTTTCAGGGACCACTATTGCAGAGACTGAAACTTCTATGGCTTCACAGTTAGCTACCCCTCAGTCTATTTTAAATTCATCCATGAGGCTCATTTCTCAAGGGCAATAGGTTCAGGAGTTTCCATTAGGAGGCATGCCTGGATGCACCTGTGTAATTTTATGGAGCTTTTCAAGTCATCTTTCATCATTTCTCCCTTTGATAGTTCTTTGGCCCCACAGTGAAAGACACACATTCTCCAGGTGGAGAAGGACAGGAAGACCCTATTTGCCATGGGCATAGGTGTTTTTTGACCCCTCAATGAGCATTCTCCAGAAATCAATGGGGAGGTCAAAGGATGTGGTTCTGGAGGTCTCAAGCCTTCCCAGGACACATGTGGAGGTAGTTCCCCCAGATAAAGAGGGGAGAGCAACAATGGCAAAAGATGCCCCCATGGCAGAAGAGTCCCACAAAACCAAGGGTCAAGAGAAACTTTTTTCCAATAGACCCTATTGCCTTCCTCTGGAGGCAGTCTGGTGTCACTTATCTCTGCACCAAGAAGCCTGGCTAAAAATAAACACTACTTGGGTGCAGAGAATCCTTTCCAGAGGTTATATTATTCCCTTTTCCCTTCTACCCCCATTACCCAAGAAAATCCTTGAAGTTCCCTCTAATTAGAGGGAAGCAGCAGCCCTAGAAATTCAAAAGCTGCTAAAAGAAAAGTCAGCCAAGAGGTCCCTCCAGACCGAATAGAGTCTGGAACTTACTCAAGATTCTTTTTAGTGCCAAAGAAGACAGGAGACTTGAGACCAATTTTAGATCTCAATGTGTTGAACACATCAGTCTGACACACCAAGTTTTGGACGGTCATGTTTCCAGTCCATTCTGCCTTTTCTGAGCAAGGTTGACGGGATGTGCTCGATAGAGCTTCAGGATGCGTACTATCACATAAAAATGAACAGATGATCCAGACGGTACTTATGCTTCTGGCTGGGAGCCAGTCATTGCAAATTCAGAGCACTGCCCTTTGGCTTCACCACAACCGCCAGGGTGTTCACCTTGTGTATGGCAGTAGTGGCAGCTCACGTGAGACTACAGGGATTCTGTTGTTACCATATTTGGACGACTGGCTCATTACCGCTCTGTCCAGGCATCATCTGGTACAGGCCCAAGACCAAGTGTTGCAAACTTGTTCAGATCTTGGAATAACCATCAATCACAACAAATCACAATTACAACTGACCCAGACATTGGAATTCGAGCCATATTCGACATGGTATCTATGGTAGCATCTCTTCTCCTTTTGAGAGTGCAGACAATGAGAGATCCAAGTCGAGAAAATTATTTGCAGTACCAAAATTTCAGCCTGGTTGATTCTACAGGCCCTAACATCAATGTCAGTGACAATAGTCTTAGTTCCTTCAGCAAAATATCACATGAGAATTCTGCAGTGGATGCTGTAAACATAATGGTCAATTCTCTCTCAACCTGTGTTGACAAAAATAAAAGTAACTCTGGTATGCAAAATATATCTTTCCTGCTGGATGCAATCACAGCTGTTGCTAGGCCATCACTTCATTCTCTCTCCACCCAAGGCCAGAGTGACCATGGATGCTTCCCAGATTCGGTGGGTGGGGTGCATTTTCTGGGAAAGACAGTCCAAGGTATTTGGTCTCCAGAGGAGGCCAACTTTGCATATCAATGTTCTGGAGATGAGAGCAGTGCTTTTGGCATTGCAGGCATTCCAAGGCACACTCTGTTTCAGTATGATTGCGTTCCATGTGGGCAACATTTCGGAAGTTTGGTACATAAACAAGGAGGAACCAGATCTTTCCCTCTGTGTCAAGAAGCCCTAAGGGTGTGACAGTGATTTCTTTCAACAGCTTTCTAACTGCAATGTGTATTCCTGGGAAGTCCAACGTGATAGCAGACAAAATGTGCAGGTCTATTTTACTACCTCATGAGTGGTCTCTCAGCACCAAAGTAACAGACATGGTTTTCCATCAGGTGGGTCAACCTTGTTGCAATCTCCATGCATCTACCCTACACAAGTGCAGCAGCTTCTTTGCCCTAATCGCCACTCTGAGGGAGAAATTGAGAGATGCTCTCTCCATGATAGGCTCCCCAGTCTTCAATATTGTTATGCCCCAATTCCTTTAATTCCCAAATTCCTCCCGAAAGCAGCTGGGTTGAAGAGCAAAGTCATCCTGATTGCACCTTACTGGCCTCCACAGATTTGTTTCCCCTTGCTTTAGCCTCATGATGTTCTTCATGTTTCACTGTTGCAGTCATTACATTAGGGTTATCTGCTTGCAGGTAGCCCTCAGTCGGCCTGATTAACAAAATCTTGGGTCCTGCGTCGTTTGCTGTCCCTTCTTCCATGATGTCAGGTCATCAGGGGTATAAAACATGCAGCCAATGCCATTACATCAGTCTTTCTTGACATGTGGTGCCCGAAGCAGAAGCAGTTCACAAGTGCCGGTCGGCCGATCTCTGAAATTTTCATTTTCGCGTTTCAGAACCGAAGTCTTCAACTAAAGCTAAGTACCCCTTTGGGGAAACTTTTTCTTGCTCCTTACCGATGTCAGTAAAAGTTAATAATTGCATTACTTGTGGAAAGCAAATACCTCATAAAGATTTTCATTGTTACTGTATTCCTAGCCTAGGCCCTGACCATGAAGTACCTTGCTGTCGGTTTTGTGCTTTATTTAATCAGCGCACTGTCCGTCATCGGTATATTTTCGCCTCTAAATATTCAGTTATCGGGATTCCGAAAAAAATGCAAAGATAAAGACAGAGACAGGCCTCTGAGGTCCAAACCTGCCGACAACACTTCTCCTAAGCCAGTTCGCCGGTACTCAGTGAGGTGCTTTTGCAGCCCCTGATACCCGCTACTGATGATTCGCAGGCCTCTACTGAGACCCATTCGGAGTCTGGTATGCCATGAGATGCTTCAACTATGGAACACGCAGATGTCTCTACCTTGGATGGGTCTGGAGCCGCTGTGCAGGCACCGGAGTCTGAGGGTGTATTCAGGCATATGGACTTGCATATTAAACCGAAGCCTCCTTCTTCACTTCTGCCTAAATCTCGAACCATGCGTAAAAAACCCACGCCCAGGCTACATGGTCAGGCCTCTATGCCTAAAAAACTAATGATAAGAATGGCTGAAGATCTAATAACTCTAATCAGGGGTAGCCAACCCCCTCCCCCTTCTAAGAGGCCTAGGACTGAAGTTGTTTATGAATCTTCTGACCAGGATTCTGTTTTTTCTGATTCTTCTGATGATCTGGATTTGCCTTTATCTACTTATAAGGATTCTGATTAGAGGTTTTCTCTTTTGGTGAAACCTTACATACTCTTAAGGGAGCATTTCCACTGGGAAAGCCAGGATTTTTCTGATTCAAAAAAAGAGGCTCAGGGATTTCTTACTCCTGCCTCAGCATGAGGCCTTCAGCTATCCCTCCTGTACTAGACATTGTTGATGATGCTTTTTCAGAATCTAGTTTGGTCCCTGATTCCTTGCCTCCTGCTCCCAGAAAACCTGACACATACTGCAGGGTTCCTGAGTCACACAAGTTCCTTTTTAAAAATCCTATTGCAGATCCAGAGACTATTTCTCAGGGGACCAAGGGCATTAAGGCTTCTACTGCTAAAAATCCTACCCCTTCTGATAGAGACTCCAGGGCGCTGGATAGATGGGCTAAGAAACTTTTCACTTCTGCGACCTTGACTATTAGGGCTTTAAACTGCCAGTTTCATATGTTAAAGTAACAGCAACATGTTATTGGATTGCTTAAACAGAAAATGATGTTGATTCCTGATTGTATGGAAAATAAAGAATTACAGGATTTAATGCATTCTGCTGAACAGGTTGGAAAACATACTTTGCAATGTGGTTGTGATTCATTAGAGGCCTCTTGCAGGGCTGCTGTTACTGGGTCTGTACTCAGAAGGCATGCTTGGCTTAAGGAGCAATCTTTACCTGATCATGTTAAAGCTAAATTGTTGGATGCTCCCTTAAATCAGGACCGCCTGTTTGGTAACAAGGCTGAGGAAGTTCTTAAAAAGATGGAAGATAAAGCTAAATCTATGCAAACTGTTTAAAGATTTCTTACAAGCTCAGCCTCCTAGATTTAGTACGCACTGGCCCTCTAAAAATTGGTCCCTTCCAGCCCCTCCCAGGTCTTCTCAAGCCACTGCAGGAACCCCAAGTTTCAGTCCCAGGGGACACACAGGACTAAGCAGTGGGGGGGGCCTCCATTTCCAAATCTGGGAGTAATAAGACTCCCCCCCCCCCCCACAATGGTAAACTGTCTCAGTGACTTCCTTTTAAAATTTCCAGGCACTTATCAACTGACTGCCCTTTGGGGGGAAAGATTGCTCTTCATGCAAAGAACTGGGAGCTCATTACCCAGGACAAATGGGTTTTAAATATAGTGTCCCAGGGATACAGATTTAATTTCCACACGTTGCCATCACCAAACAGGTGGCCGGACCTACCCCCAAACCAGTGGTCAGAGGCCCCAAAACAAGTACTTTCTCTCTTAAGCATGGGGTCTATTCAGTTGGTACCAGAAGAGGAAAAGGGACAAGGTTTCTACTCGAGACTTTTCCTGGTACCCAGAAAAGACAATTCATGGCGTCCTATCCTGGACCTGTCTACTCTAAGCACCTTTTTGGAGATTCCAAAATTCAAGATGCTGACTCTTCACCAGTTACTTCCTATGCTAGGCAAAGACGCCTGGTTGGCAACATTAGATTTAAAAGAAGCATACCTGCACATCCCAATCAGGGAATCTTTCAGAAGATACCTTCGCTTCAAAGCAGGCTACACACACTATCAGTTCTCTGCACTGCCCTTTGGCTTATCTACTGTGCCCAGGGTATTCACAAAGTGCCTAGCTCCAGTTATTGCATTTTGCAGGCAAAGAAATATTCAAATATACCCATACCTGGACGATTGTCTAATTCAGGCAGAAAGCCAGGACATACTTTTGAATCATCTGGCCTTTGTACAAAGGGTTCTAACCTGTCTGGGGTACACCATAATCGAAATGAAATCTCACCTGGTACCCTGTCAACAAGTTATATTCCTGGAAGCAAGCTTGAATACAACTTCCCAGATGGCTCACCTCACGCCAGAGAAACAAATTCATTTGACAACCTACTTCAAACAAGTGGCCACAAAAACCCTGCTATCTGCAAGACAAGTACTGCAAGCCTTGGGGTTCATGGCCTCCTGCATTCTTCTAATTCTATATGCAAGACTGCATATGAGGAAACTACAGTGGTATCTAAAAAGCCTATGGTGTCAACATTCCCAGGATCTAGAAGCAATGATTCCTATCATACCTTGCCTATGCCTAGCGTTCCTTTGGTGGAAAGACGCCTGGCACCAAAACAAGGGACTACCTTTCACACCACCCCCTGCCGCCCAAACCCTAACAGAAGACACATCAGACTATGCATGGGGGGCTCACTTGGCAGGGAAGTGCATTCAGAGCAAATGGAACCCAAGTCAAATGCACCTGCATATCAATCAAAAAGAAATGTTAGCTGTACAGAATGCTCTGACAGCCTTCAAGGACCAGATTCTTCCAGGACAACTAATGGTAAAGACTGACACCACTGTTATGTGGTACATAAACAAGCAGGGGGGGTACACATTCTTACCCCCTCTGCAGACTAGCAATGGCATTGTGGAACACAGCCTTGCGTTACCAAGTGCACCTACAAGCCCAATTCCTGCCAGGAAAATTAAATACACTAGCAGACGGACTAAGCAGAAACCTCATGGACCCACACGAGTGAAAACTGGAGCCAAGGATTTTCAACATGTTGACAAGCAAATGGCGGAGCCCAGATATGGACCTATTTGCCTCTCCCCAGAACTGCTAATTGGACATATTTTGCACAAGGACTTCCCAAAAACAAGCCTGGAAAGTGGATGCTCTGTCCTTTAGCTGGAAAAACCTATCAGTCTATGCCTTCCCCCCTCTGCCTCAAACAGGGCAAACCAAGGTTGATTTTGATTGCTCCAGACTGGCCACGCCAACATTGATAACCCCCTCCTGCACAGTGTGTCACGGTTATCCCCATGGCACCTGCTTCAGACTCCTTTCCTGTTGTCCCAGCAGGAGAACCAGATTCTGGACCCTCAGCTTCTAACACTGAACCTTGAAGCCTGGCTAATTACCTAATATCTCCTTTACCATCCCTCAGTAAAACTGTGATGGATATCATTTTAGAGGCAAGGAGGCCTAGTACTAGAAAATCTTATGCTGAAAAATGGAAAAGATTCTGTGCCTGGAACCACTCTCAAGGTATGAGCACAGCAGCAGCCAATTTACCTCAGATTTTACAATACTTAACTGAGATGCTTCACAGGGGCCTGTCTTTTTCCTCCATTAAAATCCATGCCTCAGCTCTTTCAGCTCATTATAGCACAGAACCTCCCCTCTTCTCTCATCTGCTGCTCAAGCAGTTCCTCAGAAGGGCCAAACATTTGAGACCACCCAGGAGAGCTCCAAACCCTGCCTGGGACCTTAACTTTGTTTTAGAGAAATTCACTCTACCTCCTTTCGAGCCAACTGCTACTGCAGACTTAAAATTTCTTTCTTGGAAAACCACTTTCCTTTTAGCAATCACTTCAGCTAGAAGTGTATCTGAATTACAGACCCTTATGGCAGTGGAGCCTTTCATCATCTTTCATGCAGACAGGGTGTCCCTCAGAACCAATCCATCCTTCATGGCCAAGGTGGTGTCCAGTATGGCTCTTAATCAGTCCATTCATTTGCCAACCTTCTTTCCCAATCCACAGAACAAAGAAGAAGGGATACTGCATTCCTTAGATGTGCATAGCTGCAGGGGCAGAGGGGAAGGCTATTTCAAAGCAAACCATTTCTAAATGGATAGGCCACTGCATTAATTTCTTCTATAAGCAGCATGGAAAACCTGTCCCCCAAGGGATCAGACCACACTCCACCAGGGCTGCATCTACCTCTACAGCCTTTCTCAGAGGCGTCCCTACCAGGAACATCCTAGAAGCTGCTACCTGGAGTTCTGTACATACTTTCACTAAGCATTATCATTTGCCAATTTTCTCTAAATCCAGAGCTGGCTTTGCCACTGCAGTCTTGCAGGGACTTATAGCTGGTCCTAATGCTATTTAAATTCCTCCTCCCAACCATAGCTTTGGGAATCTACCCAAATGTAATGACTGCAACAGTGAAACACGAAGAACATAGTACAGTTGTGTACACTTACCATAAATGTAGATGTTCGAGTGTATTTACTGTTGCAGTCCTGGTTACCCTCCCTCCAGCCCCCTGACTTATTTTGGTTATACCTCTACTTTCCTTTACTATGCTTAAAAGCTTTTTGGTGTGTTTGCTTTATTGTTGGAGGTATATCATTGTACTTTTAAATTACATTTGTGGGGCACTTGACATCTGGGGCAAGAAAAACTGATGTAATGGCGTCAGCTGCATGTTTTATACCCCTGACGACCTTACGTTGTGGAAGAAGGAACAGCAACTGATGCAGGACCCAAGACTTTGTTAA
Organism: Protopterus annectens; assembly: GCF_019279795.1. Classification (NCBI taxonomy): domain Eukaryota; kingdom Metazoa; phylum Chordata; order Ceratodontiformes; family Protopteridae; genus Protopterus; species Protopterus annectens. Next base: position 627,342,842 of record NC_056750.1, on the reverse strand, counting down.
TCAGGCTGACTGAGGTCTACCTGCAAGCAGATAACCCTAATGTAATGACTGCAACAGTGAATACACTCAAACATCTACATTTATGGTAAGTGTACACAACTGTACTTTTTGTACCCTCCTTGGATTCTGGATCTGACTCCAAACCTTCTGTCTCACCCAACAGGCATGATTTATCCAGACATCTCCAACCTCAAATTAACTGTGTGGTTTCTCCATTTCAATTGATACGTAGGCAACCAATGCTCTCTTCACCTGTCTGTTTCATTGGTTTCTCCAATTCCATTGCTAGGAAGGTAACCAATGCTCTCTTCACTTGTCTGTTTCATTGGTTTCTCCAGATGTTCATCGTGCATACAGCTGCAGTCATAACAGATGGGTTCTCCTGCCGTCAGGCGGGTCCTCGGTCGGCCGAATTCCAAAGTCCAGGTCCAGCGTCGGTTATCGTCGCTTTCTTTCCTGACATCAGTGCGACAGGGATATATATGAAACAGCCGACGCCATTTACTTCAGTCTTTTTTTGCCGCGCGGTGCCCGAAGCAGAAGCAGTTCGCAAGTGCCGGTCGACCAGCTCCTGAAATTACGAAAATTTGGAAACCGAAGTCTTCTTAAAGCTAAGTACCCCGTTGGGGAAACTTTTCTTGCCTCAGACTGATGTCAGACAAAGTTAACAATTGTATTTCTTGTGGGAAGCAAATACCGCATAAGGATTTCCATTCCCTCTGTATACCTTGTTTAGGCCCAGACCACGACGTCTCGGGCTGTCGCTTTTGTGCTACTTTCAATAAACGCACTATTAAGCGTCGGGCGGAGTTCGCCCAGCACTTTTTTGGTAAAGCTTTTGATTATAAAATGTCGTCGGAGACTCCGACTACCATTTTGTCCAAAAAACGCAAGGACAAAGACCGACACGCGAGGTCCACGGCCTCCACCGACACCACGCCAAAACCGGCTACACGTGGTCCGGTTCTCAGCGAGGCGCCTACGCAGCCCCTGACCACTGATGACACTTCTCTGGCGGTGTCTTCTGTAACCGAGACCGCAGGTACCTCGGCCCATACCCTGACTACAGCTACCGAAGCCACTGTGAGTGTTGAGCCTCTTAATGTGGACAGGTCCACTTCCACCCATGGTGTCTTCAGACCCTCATCTTCCTTTTCCATTAAGGCCTTTACTAAATCCAAATCAGCCATGCATCCCAAGAGACCTGTTGCACAGGGCCCATCTCCAGGCCCCATGCCTAAAAAGCAGATGCTCAAAATGGCTGAGGATTTAATTACTCTTATCAGGGGTTCCCAACCCCCTCCGGACAAGAGACCCAGAGTGGAGGAAGATTCTCCCTCTTCTGACCAGGGCTCCATTATTTCAGAACATTCTGATGAAGAGGAGCACTTGTACTCTCCCTTTGAAGATTCTGATGCAGAGCAGTCCATTCCTTCTGTATCTCCCCCAGAGGATTTTTCTTTCGGGGAAACCTTGTATACCTTGAGGGAACACTTCCATTGGGAAGGCCAAGATTTTTCAGATTCCAAGAAAAGACTTAGGGAATTTCTTTTGCTACCTCAGCACAGACCTCTGGCGATCCCTCCTGTCCTGGACATACTTGATGATGTTTACTCGGAGGCTTGCCTTAATCCGGAGTCCCTGCCTCCTGCCCCAGTCAAACCTGATAGGTACTACAGAGTTCCTAACTCACACCAGTTTCTTTACAAAAGCCATAATGCTGACCCTGAAACCATTTCTCAAGGCCCCAAGGGAATGAAGGCCTCTACTGCTAAGAACCCATTACCTTCCGAAAGAGAGTCTAGATCCTTAGAAAGTTGGGGAAAAAAGGTATATACCTCGGCCACCCTAGCCATGAGGGCCTTAAATTGTCAGTTCCATATGCTTAAATATCAGCAGTTTCTGTTATCACAATTAAGGAATAAAATGTCACAACCTGAACAATCAGATTTGAAGGAGTTACAGGATATGATGCATAGTGCAGAACAAGTGGGTAAACACACATTACAATGTGGCTATGATGCTCTAGAGGCCTCAAGTAGAGCTGCTGTTACAGGATCAGTCATTCGTAGACATGCCTGGCTTAGGGAACAAACCTTGCCTGATCATGTTAAAGCTAAACTTCTAGATGCTCCTTTACAAAAGGATGTATTATTTGGTACTAATGCTGAGGAGATACTACGGAAAATGGAAGAAAAAGCTAAATCTATGCAAACTGTCAAAGCCTTTCTACAGGTACAACCACCGCTTTAGCAGAAATTGGCCTTCAAAAACTGGTCCTTTCCAGCCACGGACAAGCCCCAAAGAGGTAGATACAGGCACACAAGGGGCAGAGGACAATCTCAAGGATCATATAGAGGCAGACAATGGCAAACTCCAACACCAAGAGGTGGCAAAGACAGTGCACAACAATACAGGAAACAAACCCAATGACTTTCCCCTTTGTATGCCAAGCAAGTCTCAGCTGGCAGCACCCTTGGGAGGAAAACTGACATTATTTTCAAAAAATTGGCATATTATCACAACAGACAAATGGATCCTGGACATTATAAACAGAGGCTACAGATTTCATTTTCACACACTTCCAAAATGAGAGACATGCCGAACCTGCCACACAATCAAAGGGCAGAGGCCCAAATCCAAATTTTAAAGCTCATGGACATGAAAGCTATTCAAGAGGTACCAGAAGAGGAACAAGGTCAAGGTTTTATTCCAGACTATTCCTGGTACCAAGGAAGGGAACTGATTGGAGACCCATTTTGGACTTATCCATCCTAAACACATTTCTGGAGATTCCAAAATTCAAGATGCTCACCTTACAGCAGCTTCTTCCCATGCTGGGCAAGGAGTCTTGGCTGGTAACATTGGACCTCAAGGAGGCATACCTGCATGTCCCAATCAGACAAAACTGCAGAAGATACCTCAGATTTCTTGCAGGTTCAATCCACTATCAATTCTCTGCATTGCCCTTTGGCTTATCTACTGTGCCCAGAGTATTCACAAAGTGCCTGGCATCAGTAATTGCCTACTGCAGACTTCAAGGGATATTCAAATTTACCCTTATTTGGATGATTGCCTGATCCAAGTGGATAGCAAACACATACTTTTGAATCATCTGGCTTATGTAACACGGTTATTGAATTCTCTGGGATACACAGTCAACAAAGAGAAATCCAGGCTAACACCATCTCAGAAAATAATATTCCTGGAAGCAAGCTTGAATACAAACACCCAGATGGCCTATCTCACGCCAGAGAAACAAATTCATTTGACAACCTACTTCAAAATACTAGCAAATTGTACCAGGCTAACTGCAAGGAAAATCCTGCAGGCTCTGGGCTTCATGGCATCTTGCATTCTTCTAATCCCATATGCAAGACTGCATATGAGGAAACTTCAATGGTACCTAAAAGCCTATGGTCTCAACACAGCCAGGATCTGGAAACAATAATACCACTAATCCCATGTTTGCAAAAGGAATTTCTATGGTGGGCCCAAGCATGCCAAACAAACACAGGTCTACCATTCACACCACCCCTGCCGCCCAAACCCTAACAGAAGACACATCAGACTATGCCTGGGGGCACACTTGGCAGACAGGTGCATTCAGAGCAAATGGAACCCAAGTCAAATGCACCTTCATATCAATCAAAAGAAATGCTAGCTGTACAGAATGCAATGACAGCTTTCAAGGACCTCCTGCATCCAGGACAACTACTGATAAGAACAGACAACACCACAGTAATGTGGTACATAAACAAGCAGGAGGAACACATTCTTACCCCCTCTGCAGACTAGCAATGGCATTGTGGAACACAGCCTTGCGTTACCAAGTGCACCTACAAGCTCAATTCCTGCCAGGAAAATTAAATACACTAGCAGACGGACTAAGCAGAAACCTCATGGACCCACACGAGTGGAAACTGGAGCCAATGATTTTCAACATGTTGACAAGCAAATGGCAGAGCCCAGATATGGACCTATTTGCCTCTCCCCAGAACTGCTAATTGGACATATTTTGCACAAGGACTTCCCAAAAACAAGCCTGGAAAGTGGATGCTCTGTCCTTCAGCTGGAAAAACCTATCAGTCTATGCCTCCCCCCCTCTGCCTCAAACAGGACAAACCAAGGTTGATTTTGATTGCTCCAGACTGGCCACGCCAACATTGATAACCCCCTCCTGCGCAGTGTGTCACGGTTATCCCCATGGCACCTGCTTCAGACTCCTTTCCTGTTGTCCCAGCAGGAGAACCAGATTCTGGACCCTCAGCTTCTAACACTGAACCTTGAAGCCTGGCTAATTACCTAATATCTCCTTTACCATCCCTCAGTAAAACTGTGATGGATATCATTTTAGAGGCAAGGAGGCCTAGTACTAGAAAATCTTATGCTGAAAAATGGAAAAGATTCTGTGCCTGGAACCACTCTCAAGGTATGAGCACAGCAGCAGCCAATTTACCTCAGATTTTACAATACTTAACTGAGATGCTTCACAAGGGCCTGTCTTTTTCCTCCATTAAAATCCATGCCTCAGCTCTTTCAGCTCATTATAGCACAGAACCTCCCCTCTTCTCTCATCTGCTGCTCAAGCAGTTCCTCAGAAGGGCCAAACATTTGAGACCACCCAGGAGAGCTCCAAACCGTGCCTGGGACCTTAACTTTGTTTTAGAGAAATTCACTCTACCTCCTTTCGAGCCAGCTGCTACTGCAGACTTAAAATTTCTTTCTTGGAAAACCGCTTTCCTTTTAGCAATCACTTCAGCTAGAAGTGTATCTGAATTACAGACCCTTATGGCAGTGGAGCCTTTCATCATCTTTCATGCAGACAGGGTGTCCCTCAGAACCAATCCATCCTTCATGGCCAAGGTGGTGTCCAGTATGGCTCTTAATCAGTCCATTCATTTGCCAACCTTCTTTCCCAATCCACAGAACAAAGGGGAAGGGATACTGCATTCCTTAGATGTGCATAGCTGCAGGGGCAGAGGGGAAGGCTATTTCAAAGCAAACCATTTCTAAATGGATAGGCCACTGCATTAATTTCTTCTATAAGCAGCATGGAAAACCTGTCCCCCAAGGGATCAGACCACACTCCACCAGGGCTGCATCTACCTCTACAGCCTTTCTCAGAGGCGTCCCTACCAGGAACATCCTAGAAGCTGCTACCTGGAGTTCTGTACATACTTTCACTAAGCATTATATGTGTCTTATATACCCCTGTCGCACTGACGTCAGGAAAGAAAGCGATGACAACCGACGCCGGACCTAGACTTTGGAATTCGGCCGACCGAGGACCCACCTGACGGCAGGAGAACCCATCTGTTATGACTGCAGCTGTATTAGCACTCGAACATCTACATTTATGGTAGGTACAAAACTGTACTTTCCATTGCTAGGAAGGCAACCAATGCTCTCTTCACCTGGCTGTTCCATTCTGTATTCTTCCCATAAGTCCTGTACAAGGAAACTCTACAGAAGTAAATGAAAAATATTAATTTGTTGGACAGAGTAGAATTGGGTAGAACCCTTCTCATCCCCAATACATTCTGTTCTTGAATTTTTAGAAAGTTTATTTAATGAGGGTGGTAGTTCATCGACTATCAAAGCCCATCTCACAGCTATATCTAATTTCCATGTGGGGTTTCAGAATTCTTCCCTGGCTTTCTCTAAACTGTGCAAAGCTTTTTCGAAAGGTACTCTTCTACTTAGACCTACTTACAAAGATCCTATACCACCATGGAATTTAAATTTAGTACTGCAAGCCTTGACACAGTCTCCCTTTGAACTGGCAGCTAAATGTGATCTAAAATTCTTAACATGGAAGACTATCTTTTTAGTTGCTTTAACATCTGCTAGAAGAATTTCAGAACTTCAATGGTTATTTTCTAAGCCCCTGCATTTGATCCTCCACAAGGACAGGGTTGTCGTATGCACCAATGCTTCCTTCCTAAAGTGATGTCAGAGTCCAGCATTAACCAATCCATTAACCTGCCAGTATTCTTCCCAAACATTACAAATAAAGGTAAGTATATGCTGCACTTGCTGGATGTTCATAGGCAGTTGTGCTTCTACCTGCACAGAACAAAACAAATTAGAAAGAATGACCAGATCTTTGTTTCCTTTGCACATCATAAGCTGGGCAAATCAGTTACAAAAGTAACTATAGCCAGATGGTTAACAGATTGCATCTCCTTTGTCTTTACTAAATTGAGTCTCCCCCTACCAAAACCGTTAAGGGCTCATTCAGCTAGATCTATGGCTACGTCCACCGTATTTCAGTCTAGAACATCCATGGGTGATATATGTGTGGCTGCAACTTGGTCATATCCTCATACCTTTATCACTCATTACAAACTGGATCTGGTCTCAAGGGGAACAGCAGCCTTTGGCTCAACCATACTAAGGAATATCCTTCCTTAGAGTCCACCCAGGAACTTGGGTAGCTGGTGACTGTCTCATACATTGAGGAAAGAATGAAAATTGACATTGTCAGATAAAGAAGTTATGTACTTAACATAACGTTCCATCTGTGTTGTCCATTTTCATTCTTCCTCAATTCCCCACCCTCTATCCCCCTCCATTTCTCACAAATGCTTCTGGAGGAATGAGACCTTTAAGGACACCAAGAAAACCATATGTCCCTTGTGTTGAACTCCAGTTATGTCAATTCCTTTATAGTCTGTCTCTCTGTCAAGCTGTAAGAAGGATTTGAGGGAATTTAGTTATAGTACATTGTGGGTAAGAAAAGAGCTTGAGAGTTTTTTGGTCTCCATGAGCTGGAGTAACGTCTGAGTTGGATCAGAATGTCTGATCCGAACCCATATGTTGAGGAAAAATGAAAATGGACAACACAGATGGAACATTATAGTAAGTACATAACTTCTTGTTAATCTTTCTGCTGATAAACAGTTAATTCCGGTCCTACTCTTTCTGGTAAGGATGAGAAGATCGTTTCTAAGTATGGGAAAAGTGTATGCTTCTGCAACTTTGATTTTCAGAATTTTGAATTGTCAGGCCCATATGTTAAGGTTTGTATTGACTAACTGTGAAAGTATGAGGAATGTTTGCAGTTTCTAATTGTGAGAAAAAAATCTGCTTTAAATAATTTAATTAATTCTGCTGTTCAAGTCACTACTCATTGTTTAAAGTGTGCATGACTGATGCTTCTTCAAGGGCTATGGCTACTGGTACTGTTTGCATGGCTGCGTTCATAGATCCTCCCAGATGATGTTAAAATGTGATTTTAAATTCTTCTTTGGATGGAGATTTATTCTTTGGCCTCTCTGTTGCAGGGGTGATCAAAATGTGTGAATGAAAGGGTAAGCTGATACAGGGGATTTTTCAGCCCTCCTTTTCTAAAATTTCCAGGGGATTCTCTAACTCCTCATCCAATTTTGGTAAAAAAAAAATAAAGTCCAAACAAGCAAAAGGACAAGTTCCTGCAGTAAACAAGGTCTGATATTAATTTCACGAACCACAGCACAAGTTCAAACCAAAAAATGCTCGTAGCTTGTAAAAACTTAAGTAAAACGTACAAACGTGCAGAGCATACAGTTTTCGGGTACAACCCTTCTTCAGTGCAAGGACATATATGTGCTTTAACAGCTGTTTTATATCAAAAGACAGTGATTACGTGACAATCCTAGCCAATAAAATCTGAACGAATTAAAACTCTTTCATCATGTAACAATTATATAACTTCATAAAAACATACAAATTACCTATGCAACATCTATAAAGTGAATAAACAAAAAAAGAACACTTCTTGCCGAGTAAAGCACCCTAATCAAAAGCAAAGTCACTAACAGTTCCAAGATGAAAGGTGCACCATCGACTACAATGAACTCACATGAATGATAAAAATTCCACAATTTATTCACAAATGAATATATAAACTCCGGAAAGTAAGCGCTTTCACGTCCTTGCGACGCTTCCTCAGACTTCAGTAAAACCTAAATAATCCACTTCTTTAAATACACAATAAAATCAACAGCTGTGCCTAATTGATGTAATTAATAGATTAGCCTAAAAAGCTGACGCTAAACATTCGTATACATCCCAGCTAAACTATATGAAAAGATTTTAAAATGCACATAAACATAAAAAATAAATTTAAAAAATATGTACAAAATGTACTTAAAATAACTAAGACCATTAGTGCTTGAGTGGTTTTGCTGCTAAAAAAGGTTTCAATGTAATTTTATCATTCAACCCATATTTATGTGCTTGCAGCCTAAGTATCCACTTATTTTCAATCTCCTCTGTGCGACTTCTTATGTTGCCTAGCCTATTGGATCTGATAACCAATTGCAGAACCCTAAATTTAAAACTATGCTGGGAACCATGTTCTATAATGTGCTTAGCTAAAGCATTATTAGTATTTTCTTTATTAATCGCATATACATGCTCCCTTATCCGTTCACGCAAGGTTCTATTGGTCTTGCCAACATAGAATTGTCTACAAAGTTGGCATTGAGCTACATAAATTAAATTCATCATCTTACAGTCAGCATACCCTTTGAATGAGAAAGTACGTCCTGTAAATGGGTGTATGAATGTGTTATCAGCTATATATTTGCATTGATTACAGTCACGGCAGGCAAAAGTGCCTGTCCTTTGTGACTGCACCACATTACTGCTGGTTCGTTCATAACATAGCATTCTTTTAAGAGACTTTATGTTCCTATATGCTATGTTGGGTTCATCATCAACTAAATTCCTAATTCTATCATCCATTTTTAACAATTTCCAATTATTCTCTATAATACGTTTAATATGACTATTCCTGTTAGTAAATGGGATGATTAACCTATTCTTCATCTGGGGCGTAGATCCTGTATGTGGATGATCAACAGTGTTCCTATGAATGAAGGGAATACCCTTATCTGTTCTATGTGTATCACCCTCTAAAATGGCCTGTTGTATTTCAGCTGGATTATATCCTCTTGAGGCAAAATTATTAGCTAATTCTACCTTCTGTTGTTCATAAGCCATTCGTTGTGTTGTTAACCTCGAGGCCCTCAACACCTGATTTTTCATGATGTTGGAATGCACATGTCTAGGATGCATACTCCTACGATGTAACAAATTATTCTTCCAACAAGACTTCCTGAACATTTCGGTATCTATACCATTGCTACTTTTGATTACTCTAACATCAAGGAACTCAATTGCATTACCTGAATATGAGCTTTCAAAGGCCAAAAAAACAGTAGTGCTATTGATGTAACTCACAAAATCATGCATCTGTGTCTCCGTACCCCCCCCCCACACAATAAAAACATCATCTACAAATCTACTATAATACTTCAACTTGTCAGAAAAAAGTGCATTATTCAAAACATATATGCTCTCCCAATATGCCAATACCAAATTGGCATACGAGTTTGCACACGGGGTTCCCATGGCAACCCCCTTTTTTTGTAGAAAATAATCATCTTCATATATCAGGACATTGTTCTCTAACACTATCTCTAGTAATAGCATCCATCTTATGACCTTGTCATTAGTGATATTATTCTCTAATAGGAGGAGCCTAACATACTCAATCCCAATGTTGTTGGGTATGGAGGTAAACAACGATTTAACATCTAAAGTTACTAGAATATCTTCAGTGCCAATGGGTGTCGTTCTACTAAATAATGCAAGATTTTCCAAAAAATGCTTGGTATCTCTAAGGACTTGTTTGATGTTCATAACTATGGGCTTGAACTCCTTGTCCAAATAAATGGAGAGTGGTTCAGTAAGCCACCCCTTACTGGAGACTATAGGCCTCAATGGTGGTTCCAATATTTCTTTGTGAATCTTTGGTAGGCCCCTGATAATGGGACCAGTGGATTCTCCACTAAAAAATACTTATATAAGTCTGCATCTATAATATTGCTGAGTAGAAGGTCATATAGGTGCCCATGGACATCTCTTATTAACTTATTGAGTGAACTAACAGTCAAAGGTTGATAGGTACCATTATCAGCCAACATTTGCTTCATCTTATTAGCGTACATCACTCTATCCATTACAACCACGGCTCCCCCTTTATCAGCCTGTCTTATAATGATATCATAATTTTTCTGTAAATCATAAATGGCTTCCTTCTCTTCTAACGTGATGTTAAAAAAATCAGACTTAACTTTCTCACTATAATACAAATCAAAAAGATCACATTCGCATGCTCGTTCAAATGTTTCAAGTAGCGGATGCTGTTGTGGCACAAACGTCGAAGGTTTTCTCAACACATTGAACTCATTATTTACATTACATGAGACATTTTGTCCAAATAGCAATTTTAAAGCAATATTTCTGGTGAATAACTTAATGTCAACGATAACATCAGTTATATCGGTATAACCAGATGGTATAAAACTCAGTCCTTTATTTAAAATGGACAGTTAATTGTCATTGAGCTCATACCTGGAAATGTTCACTACTAAGCCTTGTTGATCGACCTTAGGGCTTTCCTCTGTTGCTCGTAGATCTCTTCCGTACTCTTTCTCTTTCTCACCTTGTTCTGAGGAGACCATGCCCTCCTCTCGAACGGTTTGATGGGAAGTGGAAAAGAAGGAAAACTATCTGATTCCACGAATACATCCCCTTCAGAGACCCCCAAGAAGGAGTCTATAGTAGGTTGTTTTCTGCGGACATCCCTTGACCCACTCTCATCCACAGGGTTAAGCGCTTTGGGTCCGCCTATACCTCCTTCGTTGTTGGAGTGCACCATAGCCTCAATCGTGATCTGTCGTTGTGTTCCAATTGGAATTGAGAGAGTATGCATAGATAATAAGACTTTGGGCTCATAGTCACCCAGAACTAAACACAGCAGTTAGTATTAAGCCAGTATTGGTTAAGAAACAAATGCAATTAAAGAGATGAAGGTATTGTTTGCATTTATTTTGTGTGTGTGTGTGTGTGTGTGTGTGTGTGTGTGTGTGTGTGTGTGTGTGTGTATATATATATATATATATATATATATATATATATATATATGTACTTACAGATGTTACATAGGTAATTTGTATGTTTTAGGAAGTTATATAATTGTTACATGAAAGAATTTTAATTTGTTCAGATTTTATTGGCTATGAATGTCATGCGATCACTGTCTTTTGATATAAAGCAGCTGTTAGAATACATGTATTTCTTTGCCCTGAAGAAGGGTTGTACCTGAAAGCTGTATGCTCTGCATATTTGTACGTTTTATTAAAGTTTTTACAAGCTACAAGCGCTTCTTGGTTTGACTTGTGCTGTGGTTAAAAATTGTGTTTCTGGGATGTTGACTATACACCAGAGTTCAAATAGCTTTTCTTCCACGTGAAAAAAATAGATTTGTATCTAGATCTATTAATAAAGTTTTCCACTCAGACTTCAGTCACTGCAAGAGAATACCTCAGGATTTTGGGTCTTGTGGCTTCAATGATTCTCATGATACCCCTTGAAAGACTCCACATGAGAAAGATATATTAGTATCTCAGGTTTCTTTGGTCCAAGCACCAACACGCCTTGCTTTTCAGATTCCCAGTGTTGAAGTTTGTCAGAAGAGATCATATGGTGGAGACAACAGATATTTCCTAAATCAGGTATCCCCTTCTCCTTCCCTGTTCCAGAGCAATTAGTCACTACAGACCTCTCAAACTTTGTCTGGGAAAAGTTGCAGGAAGGATAAAAAAGTGCAAAGTGTGTGGGACATGAAGAATAGATGCAAGCACGTACCTATAAGAGATGTTTGCCTTGATCAAGGCACTCAGTTTTCTGAACCATCTTTAGTCCCCAGAACCTCTTCAAGTTGTTATGGATAGTACTGCAGCCAAGTGGTATATTAACAAGCAAGGGGAGGGAACCAGGTTGTACCTCTCTTTGTTAGACTAGCCATGTTAGCTCTGGATATGGTTTCACAGTGCAGTCTGACTACAGGCATCCGACATTCCATCAGAGCAAAGTTGAGGCGCAAACAATCTGAACAGGACAAGGACAGAACCTCAAAAATGGAAACTAGATCATGAGTTCTTTCAAGATTTGATTCATCTATGGGGAGTTCATCAAGTAGACCTCTTTGACTCCTCTATGAGCAATGGTTGCTAAGCTTCTGCTCCATGACTCCATACAAGAAGGCCTTTAAGGAAGATGCCTTTTCTTTTCCTTGGGCAGGAATGTTTCTTTATGCTTTTCCACTAATATCTGAGATAGTTCTAAAAATTCAGAAGGATTCTTCAAGATCATTGTGATGGCTCCCTTCTTTTGGAAGTGGCCAGAGGCAATTACCACAAGTTTCTTCACATACTGAATCTATACATCCAGATACCAGTCAACATCAGTTGACTGCCTGGATGATGGGGTCTCAGTTCCCTTTAGAAACACCTTGTTTACTGAGGACATGCAGTATGTACTAATAGAGGCAAGAAAGCCTGCTGCTTGAAAATAATGTAGTGGCAAATGGAAAAGGTTTTGTAGTTGGTGCCAACAACATAACCAGCACCCATCTGTTTAGGGCTTGTTGTTCTCTGGATTTACAATATTTATATTTGTGTAACTTACTATCCTATGGCCTTTCTTAGTCCTCTATCAGTGATCATTTATTGGCCATTTCAGTATGCCTGCCCATTGATCTTCCATTTTTCAATGCATTTTGATGTCAAAATGGTTTTGTATAAGTGGTCTTAACAAAAATTGTTGGCACTCCTTGGGATCTTAATTTTGTGTTAGAGAAGTTAACAGTTGCTCTGTTTGAACCAGCTAATCTGGCTGACGTGAGGTTTTTAACTTGAAAAACAGATTTCCTGATTGTGCTGATGACCTGAGTTGCAAGCTCTTATCTTCCCTATCTCAATTTCCACATGGACAGGGTTTATTTGACAACTGAACCTTATTTTGCTGTTAAACTGTTTTCTATCAGCTAAACTGTCCACCTTCCAATTTTCTTTCCTGAGCCCAATAACTCAAAAATGAGGGAGAAAGGATATTCCATACCTTCGATGTCCTCAGGCAACTCTGTACTTTCTTGATAGAGCTAAATGTTTCAGATCTTTGGACCAGTTGGTCATGTCTTATGAAGTTAAGAAAGGGGGAACCTGTGTCAAAACAGACTATTTCTGAATGATCATGTAAGGTTATTACCTTTTGTTATACTCACCACAGCAAAACTATTCCAGGCAGGGTCAAGGCCCACTCTAACAGGGCCTTGGCTTCATCTATAGCTTTTTTGGAAAGGGTTGGATTCAGTTTTCTGCAGGTTGCAGTTTGGTCCTTCTTGTATACTTTTACAAAGCAACACAAACTAGATTCCTTTTCCAGGTATAGGTCAAGCTTTGTTAGGACCATTCTCCAGGGGCTGCTAGATCCCTTACCTTCCACCCTTTCATTTAGTCTAAGCTGTGACAATCTACCCACATAGCTTAGGCTAATGCAGCCGTGATCACTATGAAGAACCTAGAACAGCTGTATAAGCAAACTTACAATAACAGTAAATGCTTAAATGATCACTGCTGCAGTAGCCACTCTGCAGTAGCCACTCCCTCATCCCACCCCCTTGACTTTTGTGTGTGTATTTTATGCCAGGGTGTGGACATGTGTTTTTGCTTTTCCAGGTTATGTTCTCTTGGGGCTTAGCATCCCCTTCCTTCTGTTAGTTGGAATGAAAGCTCTAAAGGAATTTGCATCCAAACCTCTTTTTTAGTAATTTCAGCTTGAGTTGACTGTTAGTTTTTGGGCTTGTAGAAGGTGCCTGAAGCTTAGAAAGCTGGACGGCTGTTGCATCCTATGCCGGATATATCCCATGTAACGTAGCTTGCTGCAGCAGTGATCATGCAAGCATCTTACGTGTATACTAAGTTTATATACACAGTTGTACTTTGTGGTAAGTAGACAACTTTCATTTTTAGGTAGAATATAAATGCATGTCAGCATAATCTACCTCTCCTTACACTGACACATTACTATCATGAATCTTCCACTTTTGCCTTTTCCCCCTTTTTCTGTGATTATTGGAGCCACTCTTAAAGTCAGGCTGATCAGTCCTGTTTTTCCTGTGCCCCTGATATTCTGGGGAATGTCCACCCTGAAATCCTTTCTCAGATTTACATGCTCTTCTAATCAAATGTATTTTCCTGTAACATTGTTATTTGCAACCTGCACTTCTTAAAATATTTCAGTATTATTTTTATTTTGTCTGTACTTGTAACAACATTTCCATTCCATGTTGATATTGACATAGCCATCAGTATGGAAAATAATATTTTTCCTATTTGCTGTACATGACCATTATTTTGAATCTGTGTATAATTTCAACTTGCATCTTGCATGCATACACTAATGACTAACATTTGGCAGTTTGTTCTTGTATGCAGTTAATTCTCATTTTGTTTGAACTCATGTCATATTTTTTCAGAATTTTCATTTCAATAAAAACATCCAAGAAACAAAACAAAATGCAATACATTTTCAAAACCAATAATCCCTTTTATTTCATAGCAAACACAGACAGCTTTCCTAAAATGAACTTTATCCTTCCAAATGGAAACAGGTGACCCAAATTTACAGCTGTATCTGCAGGCATTACCTGTTCTAAAATTAGGTGTAAGTATGCCAGAGTACATTGTTAGAGCTTATCTTCCATTTAAACTTGATTATCTGTTCTTATTCTTTTTTTTTTTGTTTCCCACTCAGATGTGGAAACAACTTGCATTCTTTCAGTAACTGTTAACCTTTAGCACTAGCTACCCTTAAATAAAATAAATTATGCCTTGCTATAGTTAATGCATTAAATTACTAAGGCTGTGAGAGGCAACCAATTGTATAACTATTCATTTAGTGTTTCAAACTTTATTTTCACCAAATTGCTTACCAGTTTCCCTTTAAAAGCCAGTTGTAGTGTATGTTATGAATTTCACTTAGAATACACTGTTCATACTTTTCATGATTAATTGCTTGTGCAAGCTGGCTCTTTATCTGTAACTAAGGATGCTTATTAATGGAAAAATGAACAGCTAGTAGCTTTACATATGCAAGAAAGAACCCTTATAGATTTCACTCTGATCATACTGGCTAGACACATTCTGATTAATTGTTTGAACCTGCAGGCTGCTTGTTCTCAGCCAAGTGTGTGTGCCAATTGAAAAAAAAACCGCTAGCAGGTTTGCAAATACAGAAAATGTAGAACCAATGTAGATTTCAATGGGAACACACTGATCAAACCTCTCATTATTAATTTCTTGTACCTGTTTGCTCCTTAATTCCAGCTAAAAATAGGTGCTAATGGAATGTAAACAAAAGTAACTTTGCAGATACAAGAACAACCTAACATTTTCATGCTTTTCTTCATTTTCTCTTGTTTTTCAAGCCTATTTGCTTACCAATACCTTTGCCTGTAACTTAAACTAAGGACATTAATACACACATCCACCTATATAAAAAAACAGGAGAAATTGCCTTTTAATTCTGCATATAATGTAATCAGTATACATTTAAACACCCAGCAGCCTAAGAACACAACATTATATTAACATTACTTTACCTCTTCCAGACTTTATCTTGTTAAGATTATAACATTTTAATACATTACAATTTATTTGGATATCATTAGAATACACAACAGACTTAGAGAAAGCATATGACAGGGTACCTAGAGAGGAGTTGTGGTATTGTATGAGGAAGTCGGGAGTGCCAGAGAAGTATATAAGAGTGGTACAGGATATGTACGAGGGTAGTTGTTAGAAAAATATATAATAGTAATATGCATGCTTAGTGCATTCGAGGTTTAAAAGGGTTAATACATTTATTCTGTTCACACTGCATGAATCTGCACAGCTATTAGAAACTTAACAAGACACATTTCATTTCTGCTAATGTCATGAAATTTAACAGAGATATTTCATTTCTGCTTATGCCATTAGAAAATATGCAGCTGCTAGAAGCTTTGATAAAGAAAACAATAGATGCTTGAAAGTATAAACCATAGTCAGCAGTACTTGTACTAAAGCTAGAAATGTACCTTGAATATAGACAAAATGTAACACGTGTATTAGAACTGTACAATTGAAGAATTGAAAAGTTAAGGTGGGCTAAAATACGCCCAAGGCCAGGTTGTTTTTCTCAAAATGTTTTTGCAAGACAGCAAATAATCCGATCAAGTCAGCAATAAGTCTGGTAACATTTTCTGTGAAACATACAGAAAGCTGTGTCCAACCACGTCAGCAATAAAACAGTAACATTTTCTGTGTGACATGAAGAGAACTGTATAAGAATAACATACTAATCATCGAAAAGCCAGACAAATCCTGTACCTACATGCTTTGTCTCCTTGCTGCAAGTAATAAAGGGTGCCTTGCTTAAACCTAACGTGCATTGGTCTTTAAAGTTTTTTTCCTTTTACAGTAGTGTGACAGCAGTGAGGTCTGTGGTGGGAGTGACAGATGCGTTTAAGGTGGAGGTGGGGGTTACTTCAAGGATCAGCATTGAGCCCTTTCTTATTTGCAATGGTGATGGGCAGGTTGACAGACGAGATCAGACAGGAGTCCACGTGGACTATGATGTTTGCAGATGACATTGTGATCTGTAGTGAGAGTAGGGAACAGGTGGAGGAGACCCTGGAGAGATGCTCTAGAGAGAAGAGGAATGAAGGTCAGCAGGACTAAGACAGAATGTATGTGTGTGAATGAGAGGGAGGATTGAGGAATGGTGAAGATGCAAGGTTTAGAGGTGGCAAAGGTGGATGAGTTTAAATACTTGAGATCAGTAGTTCAGAGTAATGGTGAGTGTGGAAGAGAAGTGAAGAAGAGAGTACAGGCAGGATGGAGTGGGTGGAGAAGAGTGTCAGGAGTGATTTGTGACAGACGAGTACCAGTAAGAGTGAAAGGGAAGGTCTACAAGAGGCTGGTGAGACCAGCTATGTTATATGGGTTGGAGACCGTGGCATTGACAAAAAGGCAGGAGTTTGAGCTGGATGTTGCAGAGTTAAAGATGCTAAGAGTTGCACTGGGTGTGACAAGGGTGGACAGGATTAGGAATAAGTATATTAGAGGGTCAGCCCAGTTTGGAAGGTTTGGAGACAAAGCCAGAGAGGCAAGATTACGTTGGTTTGGACATTTGCTAAGGAGGGATGATGAGTATATTGGGAAAAAGATGCTAAGGATGAAGCTACCAGGTAACAGGAAAAGAGGAAGGCCTAAGATAAGGTTTATGGATGTGGTGAGAGAGGACATGCAGGTGGTTGATGTGACAGAGCAAGATGCAGCAGACAGGAAGAAATGGAAACAGATGATCCGCTGTGGCGACACCTAATGGGAACAGCCGAAAGAAGATGATGATTAGAATACACAACAGTCACTAATAAAACTACCATACCTCACTTTTAAAATGTTTCAGACTACATATTATACAGAACTGCTTTACAAGATAACATGAAATTTACATCACAAGTTTGGGATGATATTAATAATAAAAACTGTTTTACTTAGTTACTTCTGCAAACCCATTTAGTGTACTTCCAAATAATGACAAAAATTGGTAATTATTCTTTTTTTAATCACCTACCAGTTTAACACAGTTAAACACCTGTGCAGTCTTTTTTCAGACAATTCCTTTTGCAGAACTTCAGTTCATGTCTAAACTACATCTAATGTGCTTGATGATTTACATTTCTGTCATTTATTTACTAATTTTACATTGCTGCTGGTCTTCTTCCTCATCCCAGCTTCTCAGCACCCATCTCTTGTTCAAGTTCAGTTATATTATTGATCTTTGTGGTTAGCACTTTTTATATATCTCAAGCAGTTTTGTTTGGGACGATGAAAAAGGTTTCATTGGCAAATTCTCTGTACAGGCTTTACTATTGTGAGATGAATGGTAAGCAGTGTCCCTACACTTGCTGGGTCATGATTTGTTTGCTGTTCTTTTTTTTTCTTTGTTTGACTGTTAATATGTCCAAAAGTAGCTCAGGAAAAAATATTATGAAGATAGCTGGATATAGATACTTAAATCTCACACTGGATATTTCTCATTTCCCCCAGCAATTCAGTAACAGGCACTCCCTTTGACCTCAAATGAAAAAAAAAGTGTAAGCAACCAAACCAGGAAAAAGAGAGAGATTTACAGTACAGTAGTCAAAGATGAATCTCAGAAACTGTGTATAGTAAATAAGTAAAACCAGCACTAGAAACACTTCTTATTCATTCTGTAAATATGCATTTGCACACTATTTTACATTACAGCTGTAAACAGCAGGTAAACAAGCTGTTCTTTGGCTTGATGATGCTACAAATAACCCGTTTATTTTCCCAGAACAGATTGAACTGCTGAATATAGGTGAAGGCTAAGCAGCTATCTCAGTTGGAGGAGTTTTAAGTATGTCAAGGTCTTATTCACAAGTGAATATTGACAGAACCTGGATGCTGAACAGGTCATAGCCTTTTACTAGATTGTGGTGATGAGAAAAAGTTTGAGTCATTGAATGAAGCTCACAGTTTACTGATTATTTTTTGTTCCAAACCACATGAACTTTTGATAGTGAGTGAAAAGATGGAATGGACCTATCTGGCTAAAATTATGTTTATTCACAGGGCAGTTGAGTCACTCTCAATTTTGTATCTTGTAGTACGGCCACTATTATTGTTGTTTGTCAGGAGACAGTTCAAGTGATTTAGCTGGATTATGAAGATGTACCAAGAACAGCCTGTTAGATTAAGGCCCCAGGACTGATCTATTTAGTATACATTATAGTGTTTGTATTTCTTGTGTTGTGTGGAAATGCCTGGGGATACCACATAGTGGTCTGAAGAGTGCAGCTGTAGATGGGGAAGTCTTGCATACCATCCTCTGTTTGCTGCTGCTAACTTCACTAGGACAGGTTATTTAGAAAATGGTTGAATGATTGCACCTTGTAGCCTGTATTCAAGTATATGGTGGGCAGGAATGTGTTGTTACTTTGAAGCCGCTTTGTGCAAATCACTGTGGCTGGAATTTCCATAATTGAAAGCCATGCTGTGTGAAATTATTCATCGTCAAATAATGAATCTGTCACTAATCTCTAAAACGAACTGCACTGTAAGTCAATAGTACAGTTTGTGGACTTACTAACTTTCCTGCATTTATGTGACAACTGGGTTAGTATCCATAAGTAAGGGAGTATAATGGGATGGCATAGCCCTTTGAAAATGCTGACTGCAATATTTTATGCTGTTTGTTTTGTGCTTTAGTTACTTTTACATAATTTTTGGGTTTGAAATCTTTCCTGTGGTACGTTTTCAGATGTAGTGGATTTCATGCTTTTGTTTCAGATCACAGGGATCTGATGGCATGGGCTTTGACTTCATAGCATGAATCTTGATGCTATTGTTCTTTACTCCAGAGAGATGAGACTGTGATACTTTTAATTAGCTTTGTGTGTCTCAGCAGAATGCCATCTCTGGATGTTGCACACTTCCCAGAACAGTAGATATCTTTTCCAATAATTTCTCTACCAAAATAATGTTATCGAACACTATAACTTCATAGTGACCTATAACAGTGCTGTGACTCCTCTCATAAATACAACCAAAAAACATATCTACTGAATAAAAAATGCTTCCTGTATTGAATGATTGATACCCAGTCTTTTGAAGTTAGAGTGCTAGATTACAACTGACAATCCAGGTTATCTAAGTAACACCTGCGAAGATCAAACTAAGTGTTTTTGCAAAGGGTCAATTCACCCTAAACCATTTGTGGTACAGTTATTTACACCCAGTTAAATTATACACTGATGCCACAGTTGTGCAATTTTGGGAGAAGGAGAACTCCCCCATTAAAGTTCATGATTTTGTGCCAATAGCAATTCCACCATGATGTAGCCTATGGGAAATTTTAAGTTCTACCAGTTATGTATGGGCAGCTAAAACTCAGACTGGCCATAGCTTACATGTAGGAAAGCTGTTAAAAACATATCCCAGAATTGTTGGTGTCTTCTGTAAACATTTGTATGGTTTTTCAAAGCAAATACTGCCACTTCAATGATGGCCTTCACAAATACCATCTGCAGATGTGTGTAGTTAAAGGTGACTGCAGGTGTGCTGTTAATAGATGTGACTAAAGCCTTTAGCTGAGTCTGTCACAAAAGTGTAATAATGGTGCTGAGTCTTTATGGCTTCGATAAAAACTCACTTCATTGGTTTGAAAACTCTTGATAACAATTCTGAGTCCTCACAGAACAAGCACATTCTCACCCTGTGTCATTTGAAATTAGTACCCACAGTTATCTATCCAGGGACCTGTGCTTTTTTATTCTAGTTATTAACACCTTTTCAGTCTGCTTGCTCAACATTTACACAAACATTTTCTGACAGTTTTACATTGTGGTATGCTAAGCTCTCACCTGATCTCATAATTTTAAAAAAAGAAAAAAAAACCTCCCTAGACATAACCATCATCCACAGCTGTTTTAGTCATAGTGATCTGTCATCTTAAAAATATATGCCATGTTTTTTTTGACACCCAAGGTTATCAGTCCTAAGACCAGAAACTCAGATAATTTCTTTGGCCATTGTTAACAATAATTAGTTCAAGAAATTAAATGTGTTGCAGTATGGCTGGATCCTTTCTTTTCCTTTTCAAAACAGTTGCTTAATATGCAAATCAGCTCCCACGACTACATAAAACTTGATTCAGAATAAGTAAGTTGAATAATTATGCTAAAATGTTTGTTGAAAGAAGAATACTTACACCAGTATTAGAGAATGCCTTGCCTGTCATCAGCAGTAACTCTAACAGATTGCAGTAATCTTTAACCTGTGCTCTCCAGAGTATGTTAGTTCATGGTAAACTACATAAGAAGAAAACATTTTTGTCTTAACTTATCTAAACAGGACACTTGCCTAGCTTCCTCAGATGAGTCCTGTTAACACATGCCTTATCTTTAGACTGGCTGTTGGCCTGTTTAAGATTGAGCATTAAACTTAAAACAGTTAATACACACTTGGTTCAGACACAGCTTGCATGTTTAGAATATTAAGAGTAAATATTATGTTATTCATTGCAGCTGGTTACCTTTTTTCATTATGTACACTTAAATTAGATGCTTTGTTTAATCTTTCCTAAAACATTTTTTTCAATCCACAGAGGTTGAATTTGCAACTGTTACTACTCGCATAATTTCTCAAATCAAGACCAAAGGAGCAGTAGGAGTCTGTTTTATTTTCTTTGGGACATCTTTTCTTTTCATCAATTCCCACTTCACATGTAAGTTAAAAGTTGAAATGATGAAGTGTGTATTTGTTTATTTTTAACTGGTGCTTTTTTCCACACTTAAAGGATCTTTCAGCCTCACATGGAAATGTTTAAGGATTTGTTTTTTTGTTTGTCTGTAAGGAAATAAAGTCAGTCTGGTATGACCTGTCAGTGATACACTGATTTCACTGCTCTATTAAAGTTGCTCCTTTGTTGGGCAAGGACTACAGTATTACAATTTCCAGACACTTATATAATCCAGGAACATTGTCCAAACTTTGTAAGACTGGACAGATTAAACTTTGGATATCCTCCTTGATGAGTTATATGATTGGGTTCATCTATTCCACCAATCAGAATTCAACATTTTTCTCAGAAGATCGTGAGCTCAGTCCAAGTGCTTGCAGTGCCAGTGCACTGTGTCATATCATATGCTCAGTGCATAACCATTCATGGCCTCTAGGTCCACATTTTCTGTTCTGCCACTCATACAGATGTCCTGACTAAAAATTACTGTACTTTGGCCAGTGTACCAAAGCTTAAACCTTCCCTGAAGTATACAGCTGACATATGACAAGTATACAGCTGACATATGACCTTAGTTTACGAACATAATGGTATGTTAGAGAACATATGAGTGTAAAGCCTGAGAGTATCTTGCCACAATGCCTAATGCAGGTCTCGCACCTGTCAGTGTGATCTTCATGTGGTGGGTTGGTACTGTTAAATCTTCTCACATCAGATAAGTGCTGTGTTAGGGAACTTCCTTCTTGTCTAATGTGTTTTACTATATTTTTGTCAGGTGACAGCTTGAAGGGGTAAGTGTGAGTACAGTAGTCAGATTCCCTACAAAGATCTCCATATCCGGTGTCTTTTTTGTCTAGGCATAGAACATGATTGTAAAGCTTATTCCATTTGTTAATCCTTTGTATCCAAAACTTTATGATCCTGTTTCTCTTCGCTAAATACTTTTTTTGGAGATCCAAAGTCTAAAGCATTTGGCCCACTCCAAGATGACAGACCCCACTACACCGAACGTATCTCCACCTCATAAGAAAAAAATAGAGAGGCCTAGGCCTGACTCAGTCTGATTCTGAAGTACCTGCAGAGGTTACTGAACCTCTGGTACTTCCGAATCTGCTACAGACATCCTCTATTGTGACCCTGCTGGAGACCTGTATAGCATTAGAAGACCACATGTCCGAGCAGACCGTTACTGCCACCAAGAAGGGGGACCTGCAGATCATTATTTCTTTGGGACCACAGGGCATCCTGCACATTTTTGTTAGGGAAGCAATTCCAGGCAAACTTCTAGAGGTAAATCAGTGGTTGAAGTCTCTGCACTTAGTTCAAGTGGATGCCCCCAAAGAAACAAAAAGATGGAAAACCCAGCATGTTTCCTCACCTTCTCCTTCTAGGGGGGAGAGAGAGTGAATGGACTTCTCTTAGGGCTTGTTCAAGCCCATTATGGCACTTAAGTTGCCTTCATTTTCAGTTTCTCCTCTAACTCCACAGAATGTTACTGGGGGATCTTCTAAAGAAGAAGAATGACCATTCATTAGCATGCTCCTCTCAAAATCATTTTCCAGGATAGCTTCCCTCAGATGATGAGGATTCTCTTTCTTCTGACTCCCCTGAGGAAGACACATCCTTCAGGAAGACCATTCAAACTAACATAAAGCACTTTTGAGTGCGAGTCTTGTCAAATCTCTGATGCTCAAAAGAGATACGAGTTTGTTAGAGGTGGGCATTCCATCTCATTTCCCTTTTCCTTCCAGTTCTGGGGTTATTTTTGGATACTTCTCAAATTCATATCTTCAGCTCTTGACTTGCAGCCCGTTGCTCCCAAAATGCCAGAGAGATTCTGCAAGGTCCCAGAGGACCTTAAATTACTTTATTAAGAATCATGTAGCTGGCTTTTCAGCTGTTTCTCAATTCTCTGACAAACCTTTGAAGTTGCTTCTTAATGCTAACCCCCTTCCTTTAGACAATGACAGCAGTACTATTGATGAGGAAAGAAAGGTTTATACTTATGTTATTCTGACCTTCAGGGCAACAGATTATCACATCCAGATTACCAAATACCTTTTGTCAATCCTTAACATTTTAAACATGCAAGGTACAGAGTTAGTCTAAATACCAAATCTTGTCCTTGGTAATTCAGGACACTTAAGTTGCCAGACATAGTATTAAATGCAACTCTGATGTTGTTGAGGCCTGTTCCAGAGCAGCTGCCACTGTTACCGTCATTTGCACAGAAGCCTGGATACCCAACCAGCTAATGCCAGAAGATGCCAAAGCTAAGCTCCTTGCTTCTCCCTCTGACAAAAATATTTTCTTTTCAGACCGCAGGCAGCTAGCTTCCTTCTTACCTCTGATTTTTACGAAAGCTTAACATGGATAATTGATGTTTGTTTCTCTTACGTGTTTTGGTGTTCCAGTGGTAGTTAAACTCTGTGTCTTGACACCAGAGAAATTACCCAGCAAAGTCTTCTTCTTTTGTTAGTAGGCAACATTCCTGCCATCCTTCAGGAACTATAGTCCCAAGGCACAGTAGAACTACTGCTTCTTCAATTTGTGGTATGAGGATTCTACTCCAGACTGTTTCTGGTTCCAATAAGAGAATGGCATTGGAGACCCATACTGGATCTTTCTTTGCTCAACACTTTCATCGAGGTTCCCACTTTCAAAATGCTTTCCCTTCAGACACTGCTTCCCTTTATCCTCCCATAGGCATTTCTAGTCTCCTTGGAACTGAAGGATGCCTACCTACATATACCCCCTTATTCCTTCAAGAAATTCCTGAAGTTCTATACTGGCTCATCTCACTTTCAATTTACTGCTTTCCTTTTTAGGCTTTCTACAGCCCCCTGAATACTCACAAAGTGCCTGTTGTAGCCTTTCATATAACTTGGGGATTTCAAATATTCCTCTACCTAGATGATCTGTTTATCCAGGCCACTTTGACTCAGATCTTACTTACAACACCTCCAATTCAGTTGGGATTCACTGTCATCTTCAAAAAATCTTCCCTTCAGCCCACTCAAGACCTAGTTTTTTTGGGGAGTTGCAGGCTCATTTCCAAAAAGATGCATGCCATGCCTTCTTGCCTCAGGAAAAGGAACAGAGCCTTGCAACTTACTTCCAGTCCCTAACCTCCTTCAAAGCCTGTTCAGATTGTCAGAATACTGAGATTCATGGCAGCAACCATACTAATTCTTCCTTTAGGCAGGTTGCATATGAGGAAAAATTCAGTGGTACCTGAAAAATGTATGGCCCCAAAACACAGATCTCCCTCATGCTGTCAAGAAGGAGATGCTATGGGTGGGGCAACACAGGTGAACCTCAACCCAGGATTACCTTTTAAGGCACAGGCCCCAATTTAAGAACTGCTTACAAATGCCTGGGGGCTTGGACAGGCACCCACAAGGTCCAGGACCATTGGCAGTCCAATCTCAAGAAAGAACACATCAACCTGAAAGATACGAGGGCTCTCATTCAAGCCCTTCCAAGTTTTTGTTCACCTCTGGAAACCAGATCCTCTGTGAGTGTTCACAGACAACAATACAGTCCATGTACATAAACAAGCAAGGAGGAATCAGGTCATACCAGATGTTCTTCGTCTCACATTGCTGCAGTCATAACCTGTGGGTAGTCCGCTGTCCTCGGTCGGCCCGAATACCAAAGAGTTAGGCTGGCGTCGGTCATGGGCGCCCGGAGCTGACGTCAGTACGTAGTAGTACTTAAGCGCATGACCGACGCCATATCCTCAGTCTTTCGTGCCGCGTGGTCCGAAGCAGAAGCAGCGTTTGCAAGTGCCGTTCGGCGTTCTGAAATTTTCAGTTTTCGAGTTTCAGACCGAAGACCAGTTGGGCTAAGTACCCCGTTGGGGAAAATTATTGTCTTTTCTTGCCTCAGTTAATCCGGATGTCAGAAAAAGTTGTATTTCTTGTGGGAAACAGATACCTCATAGGGACTATCATTCTCTCTGTATTCCTTGCTTAGGGCCTGAACACGACGTAGTCAGGTGTCGCTTTTGCGCTAGATTTAATAAGCGCACCATTAAACGCAGATTAGACTGTGCTAGGCTTGTTTTCGGTAAGCGGTGTAACTACAACATGCCGTCGGATCCTCCGACGCCCGCTACCGCAAAAAAGCGAAAAGATAAATCCTTAAGGTCTAAACCGGAGGAGTCGTCCGTTGCGGACGCCGGTTCTATGGAATCTACGGTTGAATCTGTGGATCCAGCCGAAGTCTCGGCTGAATCCCAGGGGGAACCTTTACTTTTGCAGGAGTTGGCCTCTCCGGAGTTAGGTCAGGCTGAGGGTGCTTCTCAGGTTACTGTGGTTCCTTCCTTACAAAAGGTTATTAGGCCTTCTACTTCAGTCACTAAAGGCCCTGCTAAGGCTAGACCTGGTATTTCTGGTACGGGCCACAGCCCTGGTTCTTCGGGCTCTGTTCCCAAAAAGCATATGTTGAAAATGGCAGAGGATTTGATTACCTTGATCAGGGGTTCTATGCCCCCTCCAGAGAAGAGGCCTAGGGTGGAGACAGATTTAGAGGGAATGGAACATTCCTCAGATTACTCTGAGTCCTCAGCTGAGGATATTCAGGATTTTCCTCCTTATTCTGATTCAGATGCAGAGGATTCCTGTCCTTCTGCTTCACCTCCAGAGGATTTTTCCTTTTCTGAAACCTTGCATTCCATGAGGGAGCATTTCAAATGGGAAGGCCAGGATTTTTCAAATTCTCTTAAGAGGCTTAGGGAATTTTTGTTTTTGCCACAACATAGACCTTTGGCTATTCCCCCTGTTTTAGATGTTGTTCAGGATGTTTTTTCTGAAGCTTCCCTTAATCCTGATTCTTTACCCCCTGCCCCTGTCAAGCCAGATAGGTATTACAGAGTTCCAGAGGCACATAAATATTTGTATAAGAGCCCTAGAGCTGACCCGGAAACTATTATTCAAGGGCCTAAGGGTGTCAGGGCTTCTGTGGTTAAGAATCCAGTTCCTTTGGATAAAGATTCTAGAGCGTTGGATAGGTGGGGTAAAAAAGTGTACACCTCTTCTCGTTAGCTATGAGGGCTTTAAATTGCCAATTCCATATGCTGAAGTATCAGAACTTTCTGTTAGGTCAATTAAAATCTAAGGTAGATGCTTTAGCTGAGGGTATAGAGTGTAAGGAATTGCAGGACTTGGTTCATGCTTCAGATCAAGTTGGTAAACATGCCTTGCAGTGTGGTTTCGATGCCCTTCAGGCTTCTTCCAGGGTAGCTGCTACTGGTTCAGTTATTCGTAGACATGCCTGGCTTAAGGATCAGAATTTGTCAGAGCATGTTAAAGCTCGGATTTTGGATGCTCCCCTTCAATCTGAAGTTCTTTTTGGTGCCCCTGTGGAGTCAGTTTTGAAAAAGATGGAAGACAAAGCTAAGTCTATGCAGACAGTTAAGGAATTTTTGCAAGTGCAGCCCCCTAAGTTTAGCAGGAATTGGCCTGCAAAAGGATGGTCCTACCCTTCTTCAGATTTTCAGTCTAAGGGCAGGTCTAGACGTGGTAGGGGCAGGGCTCACGCTCAGGGTTCTTTCAGACCTAGGACTTGGAGTTCTCCTGCACAATCTTCTGGTGATGGCAGGGGTCAGCCTTTCGTAAACAGACCCAATGACCTGTATCTCCAGCTGCCGGATCCCTCCTTTCTGGCAGCTCCTCTAGGAGGAAAGTTGGCACTTTTCAAACAAAATTGGCATCTGGTCACCCAGGACAAATGGGTGTTGGACATAATAAATCAAGGCTACAAGTTTTATTTTCACACTTTTCCCTCTTTCAAAGGCATGCCAGATGTACCTCCTCAGCAAAGGCTGGAGGCTCAAGAACAAATTTCTTTGCTTTTACAGATGGGGGCTATCCAGGTGGTACCTCCGTCAGAAGTAGGCCTAGGGTTTTATTCTCGTCTTTTCCTAGTGCCAAAGAAAGGAAACACTTGGAGGCCAATTTTGGATTTGTCCATTCTCAATACGTACCTAGACATCCCAAAGTTCAAGATGTTAACATTACAGCAACTTCTGCCTCTGCTAGGCAAAGATCACTGGATGGTAACTCTGGATCTCAAAGAGGCCTATCTTCACATTCCTATCAGGCCCAGCTGCAGGAGATTCCTGCGTTTTCGGGCTGGCACTTCTCATTATCAGTTCTCTGCATTGCCCTTTGGTTTATCTACTGCGCCCAGGGTGTTCACAAAGGTTCTGGCTCCTGTAATAGCTTTCTTAAGACTGAGGGGAATACAAATTTATCCTTATCTGGACGATTGCCTGATTCTTGCTCAGGACAAAGACAAGTTACTCCACCAGCTACAGTATGTAATGGCAGTTTTAAGGTGCCTAGGGTATTCTGTGAACGAAACAAAGTCCAGTCTAGTACCCTCTCAGGACATGTGCTTTCTGGGTGTGAGACTGAATACAGCCTCTCAGATGGCTTTTCTGACCCCGGACAAACAAAGAACTCTTCATCTATACTTCCAGCAATTATCAGTACTGTCCAGGCTGACTGCAAGGACAGTCCTTCAAGCCTTGGGGTTCATGGCATCTTGCATTCTGATACTTCCCAATGCCAAACTGCATATGCGGAAGCTACAGTGGTATCTCAAAAGTGTATGGACTCAACACTGCCACGGTTTGGACAATGTCATTCCGATAATACCGTGCATCCAGAAGGAATTCTTGTGGTGGGCACAGGAATGTCACCTAAACAAGGGACTCTCTGTGACCCGGCCAGAGGCGAGTCAGATCTTAACGACGGATGCCTCAGACCTGGCTTGGGGA
Organism: Protopterus annectens; assembly: GCF_019279795.1. Lineage (NCBI taxonomy): Eukaryota > Metazoa > Chordata > Ceratodontiformes > Protopteridae > Protopterus > Protopterus annectens. The sequence continues at coordinate 627,314,845 of NC_056750.1, read as the reverse complement.
GCACACTTCAATGGGAAATGGATTCAGGACACGTGGCCTCCCAAACTACAGCATTTGCATATCAACATGAAGGAGATGTTAGCAGTCCAGTTTGCCCTGATGGCTTTCAAGGGTCTACTTCAACCAGGACAGGTGTTGATACAAACAGACAACACTACAGTCATGTGGTACATCAACAAGCAGGGGGGGACCCATTCTTATCCTCTTTGCAGACAAGCTATGATATTGTGGGAGACTGCTCTGGGTTTGCACATCACTCTTCAAGCACAGTTTCTGCCAGGAGCACAGAACTCCCTAGCAGATGTATTGAGCAGACAAATTGTGGATCCCCACGAGTGGAAATTGGATCCTCAGGTATTTCATCTGTTGACAGTGGCTTGGGGAACTCCAGACATAGATCTGTTCGCTTCTCCTCTAAATTTCCAACTACCAAAATTTTGCACAAAAATGTTTCACCCAAAAGCTTGGAAAGTGGATGCTCTATCTTTCAATTGGAACAACCTTCACGTCTATGCTTTTCCTCCTCTGCCTCTCCTTACCAAGGTTCTCTTGAAGGTCAGGCGGGACAAGCCTTGCATGATTTTAATAGCACCAGATTGGCCACGACAGCACTGGTATCCTCTGCTGAGGAGTTTAATTCAGGAGCCTCCTTGGCCTTTGCCACAGCTTCCTCACTTGTTGTCCCAGTCAAGCAGTCATTTGCTCAATGTCAGGGTGCAGTCCCTGCATCTAACGGCCTGGCGTATTCCGTTTTAGAGCCTGTGGGTTCTCAGCTTCCTCAACAGGTTTTAGATGTCATTTTGGAAGCTAGGCGGCCCAGCACCAGAAAAGTTTATTCTGATAAATGGAAGAGATTTTTTCTTTGGAGCACAACAAAGGGTTTTGATGTCTCGGTACCTAATTTGAGTTTTACACTACAGTACCTTACTGAGTTACTAGACAAGGGTTTGTCATTTTCTTCTGTGAAAGTTCATGCTGCAGCCATTTCTGCTCACTATGATTGTGACCCTCCTTTATTTTCTCACCCTTTGTTTAAGCAATTTCTTAGAGGGGCAAAAAATATAAGACCCCACGTAGAGCTCCTACTCCTTCCTGGGATCTCAATTTTGTGTTGGAGAAGCTTACTTTGCCTCCTTTTGAACCTGCAGCTATGTCTGAATTAAGTTTTTGTCCTGGAAGACTGCCTTTTTGTTGGCCATTACTTCTGCTAGAAGGGTATCTGAATTGCAGGCTCTCATGGCAGTTGAACCTTTTCTAATATTCCATAAGGATAGAGTTTCTTTGCGTACTAACCCTACTTTCATGCCAAAAGTGATTTCTAATGTGGCCTTGAACCAGTCTATCCATTTGCCTACCTCTTATGCTGATCCCCAAAATAAGGAGGAAAAAATCTTGCATTCTTTGGATATACACAGGCAGTTACGTTATTATTTGAGCAGAACTAAGGAGTTCAGACAGACTCAACAGTTATTTGTTTCTTTTGCTTTGGGTTCATAAGGGAAAGCTGTTTCTAAGCAGACTATTTCAAAGTGGATTGGTAATTGTATTGCTTTTTGTTATTCTCATCATGGGAAGGATGTTCCTGCTGGGATTAGGCCTCATTCCACTAGGGCTACTGCCACTTCTACTGCTTTTTTGAGGGGTGTAGCTACTAAGGATATTTTGGAAGCAGCTACTTGGAGTTCAGTTCATACTTTTACTAAACATTACCATCTCCCTCTTTTCTCCAAGTCCAGGGCTGGGTTTGCCACTGCAGTCTTACAGGGCATGTTAGCAGCCCTAATGCTTTTTAGTTTACCAGCCTCCCTTTTCCTTTGCTTTGGGATTCTACCCACAGGTTATGACTGCAGCAATGTGAGACGAAGAACATAGTACAGTTTTGTACCTACCATAAATGTAGATGTTCGAGGATCCACATTGCTGCAGTCCTATTTTCCTCCCTCCTTCCCCTCTTTGGTTTGGGGTGTGGTTGTTGTTTGTTGTTATTGTTCCTTGGGGATAATTATTATTTTCTCCCTTTGTGGCTCTGGCCTTTTCCTTTTAAGGCCTTCTGACATCTGGGGCAAGAAAGACTGAGCATATGGCGTCGGTCATGCGCTTAAGTACTACTACGTACTGACGTCAGCTCCGGGCGCCCATGACCGACGCCAGCCTAACTCTTTGGTATTCGGGCCGACCGAGGACAGCGGACTACCCACAGGTTATGACTGCAGCAATGTGGATCCTCGAACATCTACATTTATGGTAGGTACAAAACTGTACTTTATTCAGGTTGGTGCAAATTGCCTGAAACCTAGTTACCCAGATGGGCATGTCCTTCAGTCATTATAAATTAAATCACATAACATCCTCGCAAACTCACTAAACAAGTTCATAGAAGACTCCCATGAATGGACCGTCAACAAACAAGTTTTCATAGACATATTCCACAAGATAAGTACACCGCAGTAGACTTACTTGCCTTGAAGAGCAACAAACAGCTTCCCCTGTTTTGCACCTGGACTCCTTCCCCTCTGGCATGGAGGACATATGCACTTTCTTTTCACTAGACAGGAATGTTTCTTTATGCCTTCCCTCCACTTCCTCTAGTACCAATATTTTACTAAAATCGAAAAAGAAAAAAAAAATCTACTGGTGACTTCCTTTTGATCAGCACTGGTTCCCTGTTCTCTGTCTGTTAGCCTGGGGCAACCACAAAATACCCCACAAAGTAGACCTGATCACACAACAGAAGGGGTTACTGCTTCATCCCAGCCTGTCATCCTTCAACCTAAGTCTGTAGATGGTAGGATTCTGATCCCTTCCAGACACCATTTTTCCTGAGCAAGTGCTTTGGGTTCTCCAGGAGGCAAGAAGAGGTAACACATAAAAGTCCTACGTAACTAAATGGAAGAGGTTTTCTTTATGGTGTTATGCAAACTATCAAGACCCCCATAAAATCAGAGGTTCCTCTTGTTTTATCCCATTTGTGTGAGCTCATGAAGAGCAGTGTGGCATATTCCTGTATTAAAGTCCACTTTTCAGCCATTTTAACCCATCTTCACCTCATCCTTTTTGTTTTGTTCTGGCTTGAGGTCAGACAATTCCGTATGGTGCTGCAGTTAAACAACCTGAGGAAACCTGTGCCATCCCCTTGTGACCTCAACTGTGTGCTAGAAAAACTCACTCTGCTTCCTTTTGAGTCATCTGCTTCTACTCTCAAGTTCTGCACCTGGAAAATTGTTCTGTTTGTCACTTCTGCTAGGAGAGTCTCAGAACTAAAGGCACTCATGGCGGCCCCACTTTTTCTTATTTTTCGCAAGGACAGAGTGTCCCTGGGGGTCAATCACTCTTTTGTGGCTAAAGTGGTAAATGAGATATCTTTCAACAAGGCCTTTGATCTGCCCACTTTTTTTCCAAACCCACAGAACAAGGGTAAAAGACTCCTACATTCTCTAGATGGGCAGAAATGGTTTGCCGTCAAAATTTCTAAGGCTCGCTCTCGAGCAGGGTGTGGCATTTTCAAAGTTTCACAATGCCGAACAGGAATAATACAAAGTCATAATAATGAAAGTAAGCTTGATTTGTTATTATGAGTTTGGCATTGTGAATGGAGATTGCGTTACAGTGAGGATCAGGGAATTTACTGATCCCAATCTCTGAGTTGGTATATATAATTTGCAGGAGGTGTTTGGAGTGCAGGGGGGCTTGACCCCCTGCTAAAATGTAAACGGACATATGGACTTTCAAAACCAGAAGTCTGGTATGTCGAATGTTGATCATCGTGTTTCTGACATTGAGACATTTAGGCTAGATGTTTTTATTTTCGGCATTGTAAACACTTTGGTCTTTTGCTTAAAAATGTTTTGCCTTCAGCATTTTGATGGTAAACTGACACTGACAGCTAAGATTTTATTTGGACAAGACTAAATCTATTCATAAGTCAGACCAGCTATTTGTTTCTTTCATGGACTCAAAACTATGCAAGCCAGTATATAAATGGACTATTGCTAGCTGGATTACTAAGTTCATTTCCTTTTGTTACTCTCACCATGGCAAATCCTTGCCTTACTGTTTGTGGGTTCACTCCACCAAAGCAGTAACCTCTTCTGGGGCCTTCTACAAAGGGATAGATTCCTAGACAATCCAGGAAGCTACTACCTGGTGGTCTATGCATATTTTCACTAAACACTACAGAATAGATAATTTTTCAATGTCCAGGACTGCCTTCACTATGCAGTCCTTTTTGGACTCTTGCATAATTCTAACCATTCTCCACCATCCTCCCTTCTGTTTTCTTAAGCTTTGTGAATCACCCATGTGTTTGGAATACTGTAACAGTAATTTCAGTCAGGACACAGTTTTGTAAGAATTTACCATAACTGTAGATGTCCTATTGATGTCTTCCACAGTATTCCTTCCCACCCTCCTCCCCCTTTGTCAATCCTCTCCTCCTGTACTCCTGCCCTGTTTGACAAGACCCGAGGCGACCATCTTATCTCTTACTTTGTCCCCCCAACTGACTAGTTTTCTGTCAGTTGTCTTCAGGATGCTAGCTGGGAGAGAGTCTGAGGATTTATGCTCACTTGTCTGGTAATATACCCCTATACTTGCGAGCTGAGGTCGTACATTGGATGTGTGCTCCAGGGAAGGTTTAAGCTTTAGTAAACAGTTGGACATTAGCAATGAAAACCCATCTGTTTGGAATAAGTCATTAGTAATCAGTAGGACATCAACTGTTATGGTAAGTTCTCACACTGTACTTTGAAATTTTAATTCTAATACATGTCAGTAAAAGGTTTGCACATTTCATCATCCATCCATCTACAACCCCTTTTTCCCATTTTTGCACATGGGGTTGGTGTGTCACTTAGCTGCGACAGTAATCTAATGCCAAGTTTTACACCACCGGATGGCTAGTCCTGCCAAAGTAGCATTTCCACACCACACAATCACATGCACACTCACATCTGTGGCCAGTTTAGTGTGTCCACTCCACCTACTGCATAGCTTTGGAATGTGGGAGGAAACTGCAGCACCAATAGGAAACCCACGCAAACACAAGAAGGACATGCAGACTCCACACAGAAGGCACCCCAGCTGAGAATCGAGCCTGTAAATCTCTTGCACTGAGGTGACAGTGCTATCCACTGTCACCCTCAGTTTGCACATTTGATATCCTGATAAAAATCCAGAAATTATTCCTGTGTCTGTCATATTACAAGGCAAGACTAACGCCAGCATATTGGAGAGAGCAATGTTCATCTTTAACATCTATAGTTATTGAGGGAGAAACTCATGACTTGCTGACTACCAGGAGGATTCCATTCTTTGAAACTTTCTTACACATGAGGAGTGGTAAGGTGTTGAACATTCATTTATAGGTCTTAGCCAGAGTGCCAAGTTGAGGCTTAGAATCCTCAAGGAACAAACTGTGGAGTGTAGGTCATAGCCTAGCCTTTCTGGTGGTAAGTTTGTTGGAAAAACGACCCTCTGGGTTTGCAGGTACTGAGTCTGTATCATTTCTCTACATCAGTGATGATGACTTTCAACTTGGGAGAGGGGGTTGTTTTAGCATCTAGGTACCACCTCCTGGTTAACCATTTGGGTGGAATTCTGCACTGAGGCCTTCCCTTTGTGGCTCTTTCTTGTGTCGATGTTAATGTGAGCTGCTGGGTTGTTCATACTACTATTCATAGTGGTCTGGAGACCTAGACAACAAATGTTTGATGTCTTTTGGTTGTTTGAGTCATGTGTGGCACTACACAATTATGGAATATGGCTTGATGTCACTAGTGCTTTTTTTTTCCCCAAACACCTTTATTGAATTATCACTTGTGACATAGGCAAATTTACATTCATATAAAAGTAAGCAAACAATATTAACATAAACATTATACTTCACATATATATTGCTGTATATCATATAACCTAAGCAATAATGTGATAGTGTTCAATCTGCAAGCTCTGCATCGAGAAGAAGCTTGAGACAATCTAATACCTCTGCCTTTACCTCAGATCTAGTTTGATCGCTGGGAGCTAGCTCGAGCATCTTAAGTTAAGATATAACTTATTTTTGTTATATTTTATTGGATAATTTGTTCTCATAGATAACAAAAGGATTAGTTGATATACTGAGTGTATGTGTGTTTGAGTAGGTTGAATTCTTAAGTTTATTAATTGGTTAGAGTACCAACCCTACTTAAATTTGACACGGACTTGACATTTAAATCGATTTGACTTTTTTCACTTGACTATTATACTGGACCTGACTCTTATCTTACTTGTAAAATGTCTGATAAAGTGAAATCAGGTTTTAAGCGTTGTCAGTGTGGCCAAAAATGTCAGTGACTGACAACCATAGTTCCTCACTGCCTTGGCCCTCTCCACTTACAAGAGGACTGTTCAATCTGTCACTCTTTTTAGTGGGAGGGCATAAACAGATAGGCGCAGAAATCCGCAGACAGAGGATTATTAAAACCTTCTTTTCAGGAGGCTCTGGATGCTTCTGACCAGGCATCGACCTGAAGGAATCAAGACGCCGGAGCCCAAGTCATCGGCCCGAGCTCTTGATAAGTTAGATCACCGGTTCCACAGACTTCGTGTTCAACTGGTGTCGGTTCCTGAGCCTCGAGTCTTGGAACCGGTGATGGAGCTCCCTCCTTCGACTTTATTGAGGTCGGCTCCGTGCGACCGTTCTTCCAAACTCTCTGATGTCGATGTGGATCGTGTGGTGCAGAAGTTGGGAGCATCCCTGTCCAAACTTATTTCAGTTTCCACCCAGTTGGTGTCGAAACTTGAAGGCCTCCCAGTGTCTCCATCCATTCCTCCTCCGAGACCTGTCCAGTCTTTGGAGCTGGAAGAGGTTGATCTTCTGATTGTGGAGCCCTCGGGTCCAGAACCGTCCTTTTCGGTCTGTTCCTCTCACCGACCCTCCGCGGACCCGATACCGAGTCTCTCGGCCGACGATCTGTCTCCGTTCGGGGAGAGTCGAACCGACGCTTTCCGTTCCGGGCCTCGGGCCCCGCGGCCGGAGATCGAGCCTGTTTCGGGATTCTTCCCATTTCTTGAACCGGGAGATTCTTCGAAGGTGTTGTCTACCCAGACAACCACATCAGTGGAAGCAACCTCTCCTCCCCATAAAGGGCCGTTATCCTCCTCTGCACCCACGGCCACATCCAAGCGTCGAGCACCAGTGTCTCAGCCACCCCTGGAGGTGCCCCTCTTCCTCGCCCCTCTGAGGCTTCTTCGGATGCTCCCCGCGAAGAAGTCCCTAGGAAAAGATTGTGTAAGAGGAGACACTTGGATTCTCCACAAGAATCCTTGACATCCGATACTGACTTAGATGAGTCAGAAGGGTCCCCTAAGTCACCTTCAGAAGATGTCTCTTTTCGGACATATTGGAGATCCTGAAACAGAGAGGTGACTGGCAGTCCCTTCCCCTTCTGAGGATGAGTCAGTTTTGCTGAAGGCATTGATTGCTAGCGGTCTTCTTCCTCCTGAACTTATTGCTCGAAGGCGTGGAGGCTCCTGACACAGTGGAACCAGTCCCAAGGAAACCCAATAAATATATCACTGCACCTCAGGCAAGACCTACTTAACAAAAGGAGTTCCAGTGGACGCTATGGTGGTGGCAGCGGCACAAAAAAAAGATATCGACGCTATGGTGGTGGTGGCCGAGAGATGAATCTTCCTCATCTGTCCATCCCCTAATAAAGATTCTAGGACTATGGACAGGCACGGGAAGCGATTTTTAGTTCAGCGGCTTTTTCCATGCGATCCCTGAACTATTTGACCCATTTTACATGACTACAGAGGGATCTAGTCAAAGAGTTGGGAGATACCCTCCAGGGTACTACAGATGCTGCTGTCTCAGAGAAAGTGACAGCGCACTTATAACCCTTACATCCATTGTGAACTCGTCCATGAGGCTGATTTCTTCACGCAGCCAGGGTTTCGGTAGGGCAGCAGCTTCAGCGATTGCTCTTCGCAGACAATCCTGGATACGCTTATGTTCATTTGCGGAAAGCTTCAAGTCTTCCTTTACTAACGCCCCATTTGACGGTGCCACTCTCTTTGGCCCCAAAGTAAAGGAGACCCTTACCGGTGTGAACAGGAGGGAAAGACTCTGTCTGCTGTTTTCCACCCCAACCAGACCGCACCCCAGGTACCCCAAAAGGCAACGTGGAAAAATGTGGTTTCAAAAAACCCAGGATCTTTCCCAGGCACACAGGGTGATGCCCTTCTAGAGGCAGAGGAGGGGCAGAGGTGGAAGACGCTGCCCCCTGGCGGCAGGGGTCCACAGCATCAAGGTGACAGGGATACACTCCTGGTAAACCTTTCCAGCACTCCTGAGAGGAGGCCCGACTGTCCTGCTCTGGAGGCAGTCTTATACCCTCAGGCCTGGCAAAATATAACTACAGACAAGTGGGTAAAAAGCGTGGTTACCAGAGGTTACAACATACACTTTCTATCCCATCCCATTCCAAAGAAAAGACTCCCAGATGTAGAGCCAGCAGCTATAGAAATTTCAGAGCTGCTAGAAAAAGAGTCATCCAACCAGTCCCAGCGGACCAGCAAGGATTCGGGACTTACTCAAGGTTCTTTTTAGTTCCAAAGAAAACAGGGGACTGGAGGCCCATCCTGGACCTAAGCGACCTCAATACCTTTGTCAAGAAAGAAAAGTTCAATGGTCACGCTCAATCGATCCTTCCATTCTTACAGAAGGACGACTGGATGTGCTCAATAGATCTGGAGGATGCATACTACCACATCAAAATGGCCAGGGCATCCAGAGATCATTTGCGCTCGCTGGGGGCCAGTCACTTTCAATTTCGAGCCCTGCCCTTTGGTCTGACCTCAGCCCCAGGGTCTTCACCAAACGCATGGCAGTGGTAGCGCCTCACTTGAGACGCCAAGGATTCCAGGTGTTTCCGTATCTGGACGACTGGCTCCTTTCTGCCACCACCCAGCGTCAACTATTACAGGCCAGAGACTATACTCTTCAACTGTGTGTTCACCTAGGAATTTCCATAAACTTCGGAAAATCCTTACTTCAGCCATCACAGAGTATCTTGTTCATAGGAGCGGAATTAAACACACGTCAGTTAATTCTAAGACTTCCTCCAGAAAGGATACTATTACTTCAGACTCACATACTTCTTCTTCTCTTGTCCAGGAAATCTCCAGCAAAACTGGTACTGAAGGTTTTGGGACTCATGTCAGCTTCTCTTATTGCAATACCCTTGGGAAGGCTGCACATGAGAGTCCTACAATGGCTACTGTTTGCACAATGGTCGTTCCAACAACTACCTCTAACACACGAGATTCTTATAACGAACACATGCAAAACACACCTAAACTGGTGGCTTCAAACGCAACCTTTCCAAGGAGACCATTTGTGCTACCCACGCCTACAGTTATGGTGACCACGGACGCTTCCCTGATAGGGTGGGGGGGCATCTTTCAGGGACAGACAGTCCAAGGCGAATGGACCAATTTGGAGTACAATCTGCACATCAATGTTCTAGAGTTGAGGGCAGTGTTTCTAGCGTTGCAACACTTTGCTCCCCTTCTTCCTCTGGGAACTATTGCAGTTCAGACGGACAACATGTCGGTAGTCTGGTACATAAACAAGGGGGAACCAAGTCCTATCAGCTATGCAGAGAGGCCATGAGAATCTGGCAATGGGCGGAGTCCACGGTCGCTTTCTAATAGCAATGCACATCCCGGTCATCCAACGTCATAGCCGACAGGCTGAGCAGAGCAATTCTGTTACCGCATTTAGTGGTCCCTGAAACAGTCAGTGGCGAAAAGGATTTTTCGCACGTGGCAACCAGCCTTCCTGCGATCTGTTTGCGCCTCCAATGAACGCCAAATGCAGGAGCTACTTTGCCCTATTACCCCTCCAGGGAAGTCCCCAGGGGCACTGATTCACGATTGGCCCCGGGACTCCTGTACGCATTTCCTCCATTTCCTGATATCAAAGTTTCTCCAGAAAGCCAGAAACCTACACAGGACAATAATCCTCATTGCCCCATTCTGGCCTCGTCAAATTTGGTTTCTCTTCCTGAAGACACACTGCATTCGGGGACCCTGGATTCCGGACCCAGAGCCAGATCTATTGACTCACCTTCCAGGGGCTCCCCATCCCGCTCTTGTCCCTCCATCTAGCAGCTTGGTTGCTCCAATTCCCAACTTAGCCAGGCCTGATCTTCTTTCGCCGGCAGTTCAGAATATATTGGTGGCTTCTCATAAAGCTTCCACTACTAAAACATATTCTAGTAAATGGAAGCGATTTGTATTCTGGGAATACACAGCAAGTGGATCCTTTTATAGCTCCTTTGAATAAAATATTAGAGTTTTTAACGGACTTGTTCCATCAGGGTGCTTCTCCTGCCACACTAAGGGTTCAATTGGCTGCCATTTCAAATTTCCATGTGGAAGAATGTGGGGCTCCTGTTATGGCCCACAGACTTTGTAAAGCCTTTTAAAAGAGGTTTTCATATTAGAACCCCCGTGAGATCTCCTCGTCACCTTGGAGTCTAAACTTGTTGTTATCTAAATTAATGTTGCCCCCTTGAACCAGCCTCCTCTTGCCCATTAAAATTTTTGTCCTGGAAGACTCTCTTTTTGGTAGCCATTACATCAGCTAGGCGAGTATCTGAACTTCAAGCTCTCTCCATCAAGCACCCTTATTTGATCTTTCACTCTGACAGAGTTTCTCTTGAACTAATTCATCCTTCCTCCCTAAAGTTTGTTCTATTAACAATATTAATCAGTCCATTGAATTACCCACCTTCTTCAAGAATCACTCCAACAAAATGGAGTATATGTTGCACAAATTAGATGTTCACAGACAACTAAGGTTTTACTTGGATAGAACAAAAGATCACAGAAAAACTGATCAACTTTTTGTGGCCTTTGCTGATAACAGGAAAGGATTAGCAGTTACCAAAATCTATGTCTATGATTCTTCAAATCAAACTCTTTTACACAAACCCAAAGGACATTCCACAAGGTCAGTGTCTACAGTGTCAGTGTCTACATCTCTGGCTCATGCAGCCCGCCTACCACTAGACGCTATTTGTGTGGCTGCTACTTGGTCTAAGCCACATACATTCATTTCTCATTATAAGGTAGACAAGGTTTCTAGGGACAGGGCAACCTTTGGTTCCACTGTGCTCAAGAACGTCCTTCCGTGAGTTCCTCAGGAACAAGGAGCTAGGATTGAACACTATCACATATAGAAGTTATGTCCTTACCATAACGCTCCATGTGGAGTGTTCATCTCCTTTGTTCTTACATTCCCACCCTCCCGCCCTTAAGAAGAACGTTCATTTTTGGTGCCTGGCCTGGGGCATTCTGCTTCTGCTTTGCAGATGTTGTGTACATAGTTGACATGTATATATATGTGTATGTGTCTATATATATTTTTATATATAGACTCTTAGTTCTGTGCATATGTGATGTAAGCATGAGTGTGCTCTCTCTAGAGACTGGTTTTCTTGCAAACTAGATCTGAGGTAAAGGCAGAGGGGGATTGTGGGTATTAGATTGTCTCGAGCTTCTTCTCGATGCAGAGCTTTATAGGCGAGCGGCGAGGTCGTTCGCAAGCAGCCCGACGGGAGAGGATCGGCTCCGAACCCATGTGTAAGAACAAAGGCGAGATGAACACTCCACATGGAACGTTATGGTAAGGACATAACTTCTATTTACATACATTTTTCAATTCTTGCCTTTTTTTTTTTTAAACAAGAAACATCTTCATTAAACTTTTGGTACAGCCCTGTCTTTCCCCTTCTCCATTCTAGGAAGGTGAATTTTGGGTGCCATTTCCCTCTCTTTCTACACCTGGCATGTACTGTCACAAGCTTGTCCTAGGATAAGATCATGGGAGAGTAGGAAACCCCCTCAGGCTCATATGAAGTGTCCTGGTGACCTGATCCCTGTTGCCTCAAAGATGAAGAACAGCAAGTTTACTGCTCTGTCTGGCTAACATTGGATAACCCCTTTTGGGGGGATGTCTTGAGGCTGATAAGGTCCTCCATAGCCTAGCCTTATGTTGCCATTCCTTTCCTCTGGGAACACCTGGATTTGTGTCTAAGAAAGAAGAGAAACCTTGAGTCTTTCCACCAATGACGCTCTGATCAGAGATGCTGCTTAATAGCTAAGAAATACTAAGATTTTGCTGCTTTGGCCCCCAAAAGACAAATGTCCTTTACAAAGTCCAAGCTGAAAGGAGTGAGCGTCTCCTCAGGTATCCTTGTAGCAACTCATTTCTGATCTTGCCAGTCCAGCTCAGGTCCCAATAACCTTAACATTTTGTTTGTTTTTCCATGAGACCCAGAGTCCAACTATGTGTATGGGCATAGCAGGAGAGCATACTGTGTATGCCAAGTTGAGGCTTAGAACCCTCAAGTGCTCACTTTACCTATCCGTATTCTTGACTTTTATAATGGATCAGGCTTTTGAAGAGTTTATAATTCTCCCTGAGTCTAGGATTTGCATGCATCAGGATAAGACTGTGTCTATGGCTTTCATGGTGAACTTCAACATGGCTTACTGAAATTTTGATTCTTCTGGAGTTGTGGTCAGAACCATAGGCTTGGGCAAGTACGTGCACAAAATGTTGTTGAAATTGCCGTCTCCTAGGTAGGAGCTCAGAAATATTCTAGATGCTTAGTTTGAATGAAGTGCTGTTTGGACAGACCTCTCAAGACCTGGTGGGACACCTTTTAAGGAAAATACATGCCCTATCCACTATCTAAGGACCTTTATGATCCTCCAGCACCATCAAGTTCTTCCTCTTTCAAATGTAGCCAACTACAGAAAAGGAAGAAGCCTTTTCTTATCTTGTCCATTCAGATTGCCTTCATAGGCACAGAGCTGCACACTTTCTCTCTCTCTCATCAGTCATTAATGTTCATTGAAAAGGCAGAGAAAGTTGTTGCTGTGACAGTCTAGAAGAGGATCCAGTGCACCATCTAAGCTAAGCTCCAATACATCTTCTAAAGTTGCTAGCTGTCACTATCTTCTTGGTGCTATTTATATGCCTGGGAAACAGATGCTGCATTGGAGGATGGTATGTCAGTGGATTCAGAGCTGCAGCTTGCTTATTGAGCTTTTTCCAGTATCAGATTCCTGATGCCAGGAACTAGAGTGAGAGAAAACCCTCACCCACCTCTTGTTTGGCATTTCATTCCTGCAGTCAAACCCATCACAGGTCTTCATGACAGATGCTTTGCTAGTGAGGAGGAGAACTTAGTTCCCATATAGTTTTTGGGGGTAGTGCCCCCCATATGGGGGGGGCGTCACATAAAATAGATGGAGTTTCTTGTTTAACAAAAAAAAAATCTTTATTAAGTTATCACTTATGACATAGGCAGTCATACATTTATATAAATGAAAACAAACCATATTGACATAATCCTGCTTGCAAGCATTTTATATCACAAACCACATTGACACAATTCTAGTTGCAGACATTGTACATCACTTGCAGTCTACCCAAGCATTGTCAGTGAACCATTACATAGCTCATTTAAATCCTGCTTTCTTTTAAACCTCATTCCTCACCTGTATTTATTGTTCCCACAATTCCCATTTTTGCTTTGTAATTTTCCCCTACATTTTCTAAAGATCCCAGTTCCAGTTCTTTTATCTTTGTTATTTATATTCACTACTTCTAGTACAGTTGGTTTAGACTTTGATTTCCATTGTCTAGTAATTGTTCTTTGGCAGCCACCGTAATTGGAGTCAGCAAGGCCTTACTATGTCTGGGCATTTCCAGTTCTGTATCATAGCTCAGAATAATCATTTCCCTAGTCACAGCAATTTGCTCACCCAGTATCTCTGATAGAGTAGTCTGCAGGGAAGCTTTAAAGTGTGCCAATTCATTACACTCCCAGAAAGTATGCTCCCACTTACCTCTTTCTTTCTCGTCGTACCTCCAATATTTGCTGTCTACATGAAGAAAAGTTCTTTGGAGTCTACTTGGGGTATAAAAATATATATATGGAAACATTCATAGGTTGGTACTAGACTATCGGCCCTAGGGCCTATACAAGCCTAGCCATAACAATTCCCTGGATATTTCTTTCCACAATATTTACGTCTCTGGACCCCTGTCTAGGAGGGTGATTGACATGATCCATCTCCCATCCAATCATCAAGGTTCCTTTTGAAGAGGGCCAAGGAGGCGCTCTGCTTGACATGTGTGGGCATTCTATTCCAGAGTATGTGGAGTCTCTGGGTCAGGAACCTATCCCTCCAGCATGTTTTGTTCATTGTGATGACAAGGTTTAGATCCCTGGAGCATGTAGCTCTGAGGGATTGGGATTTCTTTAAGTGGAGCATGTCAAACAGCTCAGGGTTTGACATGGCCTTGTATGTTAAGCAGAGATCGCCTCTGAGTAGACAATATGACACAGAGTATAGCTGGAGTTTTTTTAGAAGGTCAGCATATGGCATCTGCTTTAGGCCTGTGATTCTTTTAATGAGGTATTTCTGTGGCCTTTCCAGCTGTTGCAGATGTCTTGTGAGGTACATACCAAATGGGGCATTATACTCTATAATGGGTCTAATGAGGGATGAGTACAGTGGGACAATGACCTACTTTTTTCTGGATGAATAACCCTTAGTGATGAGGTGTGCCACATAGAAGGATTTTCTGACTGTTGTGGCGATGTGGTTATCGAAAGTGAGACCACTGTCCACCTGTGTTCCTAAGTCTCTCATCACACTTTTGATGTTTAGTTTACTGCCACCTATGTGGTAATTCATGGGTACATGTATTTTTTCCAAAGGGGATAACTATACATTTCTTGGCATTAAGCTTGAGCCCATGGCTCTGGCACCAGGCATCTGTTTCTGTAAGGTCCTTTTGTAGAATTTCCACATCATTTGGGGATTCAGTAATGGCTTCCAGTTTGCAGTCATCTGCGAACTTTGTTAGCCAGAGTCCTTTAGTGTTGGCCTGTACTTCAGAGAAATAGATGCCAAACAAGAGTGGTCCCAGGACTGAATCCTGAGGTACTCCACTTGTCTGGAGCTGGATTTGGAGTTGGCTACTTTTACAGTCTGGGTTCTGTCAGCAAGCCAGTTGGCAACCCATCGAGTGACGTAGGGATTTATGCCCAGCTTAGTAAGTGTATCTATGATTCCAGAGTGGGGGATGGTGTCAAAGGCCTTGGCGAGGTCCAGATAGGCTGTGTGGACTGCCTTACCCTCGTCCACAGCTCTGGAGACTGATTCAAAGAAGTCAGTCAGGTTCAGGAGACAAGATTGGCCCTTCACAAACCCAAACTGGGTGGGGTCCAGTGTTTGAAGGTTGCCAATGTCTTTATCATAATAATGCGTTCCATGCCCTTGCAGATCAGGCTCGTCAGACTGATGGGACGGTAGTTCCCGGGATCCAAGGTGGATCCCCCCTTGTGGAGTGGGATAACTGTAGCTGTGCACCACTCAGTGGGCACGAAGCCTGAGGTGAGGCTGTGATTAAACATGACACTTAGGTGTCATTTCATTTTGTAGTTCATGTAGTACACAGCCAAAACAAAATCCTAAATCTTCTAGATTTTCTTGCATATTTGGGAGACATATATGTATCCCCCCCATTGTTTCTTTGTGAATTGATTATCCAGTCTCTCCTCCCAATCCTTTCTTACCTCTGATTGATTCTTATAGTTGTCATGCAATATTTTATATGCTGTACTAATTATTCTTTTTTAACGGCAGCTTCTGTTCCAGATTCTACTAAAAACTATACCAGTGCTGGTCTTTCATTTAGGACCCCCACAATTGTTTTCTCTTTGTCTATACTCTGATATCAGTCCTTGACAGGGAATGCAATCTCTGACCTACAGTCCAAATACATTCTTGGTGTCTTCCTATTCTGTTACTTTTTCCTCTCAAGTTATTTGCTCCCAGTACCTTGGTTCCTTTACAAGTTTTCTTCAATAAATTCCAACCCCCTCTTACCTATTGTCTGTATCCCTAATTGCAGTAATCTGTATTGGCAGAATCTGCTGTCTCCATTACTGTGTTGGGATAGTTCTTAGAATACTTTCTGCTACTTTCAGTGTATTATTCTGTATAATTATTGTTATTCTCCTTAAAGGTCTGCATCCAGAATCCCAGTCTCTCCTTGTTTCTTGAGCTGTCCCGTTTCATCATCCCTTTCTACTTTGAATTATAGGTTTCTGCTTGTGCTATGTATAGGAGCCTTAACTGTGTAGCTCTGAAATACCCCTTCAAATTGGGTAAATCCAATCTGCCCTGTTCTATTGGAAGAATCAGCTTATCCCACTGGACTCTTGCTGTCTTCTTCTACCAGATAAAATCCTTCAGCTCTTTATTAATTGCTGTGCACAACTTCTCCTCTGGTTAATAAAAATATGCATGCCCTGTGTATAAGACTAAAGGGACTAGAACCATTTTAACTGATTGTATCTTACTGTCCATATAACAGAACTTCCACTTTCTCTGTTTCTGTATTATCTTTTGTTTAATTTCTTCCCACATATCCTTGGCTGCAACACCAGAATTATTTTTAATCTATACTCCTAAATACTTCATTTTATCATTTCCCCATTGTGATGCCTCTGCACTGGCCCAGTAATCAGGGGGCCTCAATCCTCACCACTTACACCATTGAGGGATGTGTATGTTGGGAGGATGACAAGTACATACACAGTAAAGTCCAATTTCCTTTAAGAGCACACAGAGATGACAGTCTGGATCTGGTTTCTCCCTATTTCTCTAGATCCCCAGTAAGACTCCCCCATTGGCACAGCTATAGGGTTAAGATCTCAGCAGAGTGGTCAAGCAAAAACCTTCAGTACCGTGTTTATCCAGTCATTGCTTCATGCCCCTGCCCAAGTAGCTGTCACAGACACACACACACATATACACACACACCCATTACCACACACTTTGAGATTTGATTTATATACAAACACACAGACACTCCTGGAGAAGGCTGGCACAGGTTTACTAGCTATGCCTCCTTCTGCCCAGACTATAAGGTAGAACCAGCTGCCACCAACCACTCTTTATTAGCTACTATAAGACCCTTCCCAAAGGGTGACCAATTCTACTGTGTAATGCTACTATTATCCAAATGGTAAGTGTGACCAAGACCAAGGCTATTTGAGTGGTTGTACAGTGTTACCAAATACATATGCAAGTACGCTAAGAGCTTAAATATCTCCAAACAAACCAGCCACAATTAAAAGGTTTAAATATATTTAATAATAATAAATGCACAAGACAATACTCAGTAACTCAACACAGTGACAACAGAGTTCAGAATCATGGGAAATACTTTAAAACAGCACAGTCTCACATAAATACAGAAAACATCTAAACTACCCTTTACTGTATTCCTATTTATATCTAAGAGATACTGTGCCCTAAATGACTTACTTACAGAGCTAGGTAAATACAGATGAGAGAAAGTTTCTAGGTCCAAAGACAAATACAAAATGCACAGACTCACTCTCTGAGATAGTTCTTAAACTACTATCAAACATTACTGCTGAGCTTTCTCAGATTACATTATTCTTTGTCATCTCTGCCTTCAGTTCGTAGGCTAACAGAAACTTAAAAATTAACACCTCTGTTGTCAAAAATACTTATCTTTTAGAAGCTTACCCGGAATTGGAAGTTGAAAAACAGTTACACAAGTTTACCTTTGAAACTTGTAATTATTTTTGCTTCTAGACAATAGAAAGAATTTTTAGTTGCAGACATTCTGTCTTCAGGCTGAGATAAAGACCATCATAAACAATTCACTTATTTTCTTAGTTTGCAAGTTAACTCTTTTCTTTTCCACTAGGGTACACTGTGGTTACATTCTTGAAGTTCAGCACATAACATACAGTTTAACACACAGTTTTCTTACCTTTGTAAGGCAAACGTACAAATCATATTACTATTCACAAATGACATGGAATTATTTACAAAATTCTAGCTAGCTGGGCTGGCAGCCTTCCACCCATACATATGGATATTGCTGAACCAGTACTTGTGTGGGTACATGATTCACCGCTGCTGCCTTTGTTTTAGCTTCATTCGTTTTGTATCCCAAAAGATTTGAGACTGTCACAGAATGATTCACAGCACTGTAATGTGTTAGCAGGTATAAAATAATATCTGCAAATCTTTTAGAAGCTTACCCGAGGAATTGGAAGTTGAGAAACAGTTACACAAGTTTACCTTTGGAAACTTGTAAAAGAATTTTTAGTTGCGAGCATTCTGTCTTCAGGCTGAGATAAATCACTTATTTCTTAGTTTGCAAGTTAACTCTTTTTCTTTTCCACTAGGGTACCAGCAGTTTACATTCTTGAAGTTCAGCATAAGGCGGCAAATCATATTACTATTCACAAATGACATGGAATTATTTACAAAATTCTAGCTAGCTGGAGCTGGCAGCCTTCCCATATACATATGGATATTGCACAGACCAGTACTTGGGTACATGATTCACCGCTACTGCCTTTGTTTTAGCTTCATTCGTTTTGTATCCCAAAAGATTTGAGACTGTCACAGAATGATTCACAGCACTGTAATGTGTTAGCAGGTATAAAATAATATCTGCAAATACAGCTAGCTTTTCTTGACCTGCCATGCCAATTGTATCCTTGAATTTCTGAGTCCCTTATTTTCTTTGCCAGTGGTTCTAAGTATAATGCAAATAACGAAGGGTAAAGAAGACACCCTTGCTTGGTTTCTCTGTTTAAGCAGATATTATCAGAGAGGAACCTACCCACGTTACTTTTCGGCTCCTATCTCTCATATATCCTCCTAATCTACCTTATAATTTTATCAGGAAATGCAAATGCTTCCATTTTCTTGCTCATAAAGTCCCAGCTTACTCTTTCAAATGCTTTCTCTGCATCAGGACTCGCCAACAACAGTGATATTTTCTTGCATTCTGCTTCCGTCTGGATCATCAATGTTCTGTTAATGTTGACAAATGTCTGTCTACCCTCCACAAAACCACATTGATCCATATCAATCAGTTTTGCCGTCACTTTTGCCATTCTTTTAGCCATTATAGACATAAACAATTTATAATCATGGTTTAGGATTGAAATGGGCCTGTATGAAGCTGGATGTGATGGATCTTTACCCTCTTTAGGTGTTACAGCTACCGTCACTGTCTTCCAGGATGGTGGCACTCTGCCACACCCTTCTTAATTGAATATTTAAAAACAGATCTTCCGATTTATCAGTCAGTTCTTCCCTCCTAGCTTCCAAACTTGCACAGGAATGCCATCTATTCCTGGGGACTTTCCTGTAGATTGGTTATACATCATCATTTTTATCTCGTCGTCTCCTATCCTGTTAATAATAAGAGTCTCATCTACCTCTAACCTTGGCATATTTAATTCTTCCATAAACATTTCCATTTGTACCTTTTCTTGATTTCCATATTTTCTCTGCTTTTTACAGACTTTCATAGAATTTCCAAAATATAGCTGAATCTCAGCTTTAATAGAATGCAGGAACAAATCTGTTTCTCCTCTAGTCTGTGGGAAATAATCATTTTCCTTGAATGCCTTTGTGGCACCTTTAGAAAGAGCCTCTACTTTCTGGTAAGGAACAGATACAATTTTTTCTTTGAGGGTATATTTTAAAAGTTTACAACTATCAGTCCATGTTGTATTCTAATTTGGGCTGCTTCTATGCAAGTCCTCTGTGTCCTGTCTAGGAGTACTTCACATGACTTAAGACTAGACCACTTACTGATTTGCTGTTGCCTAAAATCTGTACATTCAGTTCCCTCAGTTTTTTTGTGAATTGTGTTAATCTGAGATTTTTCTTATGGGCTCTGTCCTCAGGCTTTACCAGCTTTCCTTTAATTTCTTTCTGCCACATGTCTTAGTCTGCCATTTTTCCCTTTCATCTCAACTTCTCTTGCTTGAAAGGATGCAGTCTCACCAACACAATTTGAAACTTGAAACAGAGACAACTAGCTTCAGCTCACAGCTCCTCACAGCTCCAAATCAGGTACTTACTTATTTTTTGATAAATGATGTAGTGTGTTTTTAAGGTGTAATTAAGAGATTCATGTGACATCGTTAAGTAAGGATATTTAAGGGCTGGGTTTGTAATGAAATTTGTTCTGATGAAGTCTCTTGAAGGAGAAGAAAGCGCTTAACCATTACCAATAAAGTTTGGCATTTATTTGCAACTAATTTTGTCTCACCTGATTTGGAGCTGTGAGCTGTTGTGGTTTGAAGGGATGCAGTCTCTTCCAAAAGAGTATTTAGGGCTTCCTCCATGAGTTTAGGCTTTTTGTTGCTTCAACCTGACATACTCATTAAGTGCACCTGTGACTTTGACTATTTCTGCATGCTTTCATAATGTGTGGTTCTTCACTCTTTTCTCTGATAGTCTCCCTCCTGAGACTTAAGCTCTTTAGCTTTCTGTTTTCTTTTTGGAGGCATTTACCAACAGCTGGTCTGCTTACTGATCTTACCTCAAGTTATAAAAGATGCTCCTAACTATTGGAGGGAGATGGAGTGCTCCATTATGCAGAAGTCTAACTATAGAAAGACTGTTTTTGTATTCACGCTTGGAGGAATGGAGTGCATCAGTAGAGGCAAGGTCTGCAACTTATCAGAAGTCCCAGAGAAAGACTGTTTTTGTATTCCTTTTTTCTGTTTTGACTTTCATCAGTAGAGGCAAAGGTTCTTAAATTTCAGGAAGAAAACAGACCTATGTTAACACAGGAGGAGACCTACACAGTTCCTTGCTATTGCATAGCAGTTTACTGAAATACTTTAAAATACTCTCTGGTAAATAGTGTACAGTCAGTTACTAGAAGAGACAAAATTGGAGTGCACATGGATGGCTCTAAATGGGATACAAACTTCTTTAGCAGTGATTGGCTTCTTCCAAAGCCATGTATTCTCAATTGGCCACTGTATCAGTAACAATACCCTTGATCATTCTGATGAACATATCATCACTGCTGTGAGGGGCTGCTCTCTGGGTACTTTTATGAACCACTGAAATGAACATAACCCAACCAACTAAACCATGATTATAAAGTATGTGTCTGTAATGGCTAAAAGCATGGCAAAAGTGATACCAAAGTTGATTGGTATGGATCATTGTGGTTTTGTGTAGGGAGGGTGACAATATTAAGAATTTGAACATTGATGAGAACATTCAGAGGATTCAGAATATAAGCATACCACAGTTGTTGTTGGGTCTTGATGAGGAGAAAGCATTTGACAGAGTAAGTTGGGCCTTTGAGCAGGGCAATAGAAGCATTTGCATTCCCTGATAAAATTGTAAGGTTGATTAGAAGGCTATATAAGGGATCAAAGGCAAAAATTAAAGTGGGTGGAGTTCTCTCTGATAATTTCTGCTTGAGCAGAGGAACTAAACAGTGTCCTCTCTCCTTTGGTATTTGCATCTACTGGTATTTGCAATATATTTAGAACCACTGGCAAAAGAAAATAACAGGACTCAGGGAAATGAAATGCAGGATATAATGTTGTGGTATGGTAGTCAGAATAAAGCTGGCTGTATTTTGCAGATGATATTACGCAGATGATGTAACACCTGACAGAGACCATAAAGGGACACATTACTGGCGTTGCAGCGTTGTGGAACATTTTGAGATTGTTTCAAATCTTTTTAGAGATCTAGGAAATTAATGAAAGCTAAGAATCAAGGTAAAATAGTGTGTGTAATTTTGTACCCATGCAGGAATGTCCATATTTATGAGGACATAATAAAATGAAGTATTTAGGAGTATGGATTAAAAATTGTTCTGGTGTGGTAGCTAAGGATGTGAGGGAAGAGACTAAACAAAAGATAATACAAAAACCTGAGAAAATGGAAGCTCTGTTATACGGATATGGATAATAAGATACAACCAGTTAAATGTTTTAGTCCCTTTAGTCTTATACACAGGTCAAGCATATTTTTAACAACCAGAGAAGAAGTTGTGGATAGCAATTAATAAAGAGCTGAATAATTTTATCTCTGGGGAGAGCAGGAGAGACATCCGTGTCATAGTCGGATAGCTGATTTTTTCCAGTAAGGCAAAACAGACTGGGATTACTGATTACCTAGTTTGAGGATACAGTGCAACAACACAGTTAAGGCTCTATAGGCTCCATAGCACATAACAAATGAAAACTATAATTCAAAGGGGAAAGGGGTATTGATGAAATG
The DNA here is from genome assembly GCF_019279795.1 of Protopterus annectens. Classification (NCBI taxonomy): domain Eukaryota; kingdom Metazoa; phylum Chordata; order Ceratodontiformes; family Protopteridae; genus Protopterus; species Protopterus annectens. Next base: position 627,292,666 of record NC_056750.1, on the reverse strand, counting down.
GGGGAAGGTCAAGAAACAAGGAGAGACTGGGATTTTGAATGCAGACCTTTAAGGAGAATAACGATAGTCATACATAACATTATATCCATAAAGTAGCAGAATATTATATCCATAAAGTAGCAGAAAGTATTCTAAGAAGTAAGCCAACATACAAATGGAAAAAGGAGATTCTTCTGGTAGGGATGATTGCAATTAGGGATATAGACAATAGGCAAGACTTGGCTGGAATTTATTGGAGAAAACTGGCAAAAGAACCAAGGTATTGGGAGCAAATAACTAGAGAGGGAAAGATGAATGGGGAGAAGTCAAGAATTTATTTGGACTGCAGGTTAGACATTGCCTTCCCTATCAAGGATTGATAGAGTATAGACAAAGAGAAAGAAGTAGGGGGTCCTAAATGAAAGACCAGCACTGGTAGAGTTTTTAGTAGAATCTAGAACAGAAGCTGCCATTAAAAAATAATAATTAGTAATGTATATAAAATATTGCATGATAACTATAATAATCAGAGGAGGTTAGAAAGTATTGGGAAGGAGAGATTGGATAAGCAATTCACAAAGAAACAATGGGAGGATATATGTATGTCTCCCAACTATGCAACAGAATTTAGAAAATTTAGTATTTTTTCTTGGAAATGTTTACATAGATAATTTTATACCCCAAGCAGACTCCAGAGAAATTTTCCTCGGGTATTTAGCAAATGCAGGAGGTATATGACATGGAAGAAAGAGGTAATTGAGAACATATTTTCTCGGAGTGCAGTGAGTTGGTGGACTTGAAGGATTCCCTGCAGGATGCACTTTCAGAGATGCTTGGTGGGCAGATTGGTGTGACAAGGGAGATGATTCTTGCGAGCTGTGAATACAGAATCATAATTGCCTAGATGCGGTAAGGCCTTGCTGTTTCTAATTATGGTGGCTGTCAAAAAAGCAATTACAGAAAATGGAAATCCAAGTCTAAACCAACTTTACTAGGAGTAATGAATATAATAACAGAAATAAAACAACTGGAATTGGGATCTTTAGAAAAAGGGTTGGGGCAAATTACATTGGAAAAAATGGGAATTGTGGGAACAGTACATCCAGAGGAGGAATGAGTTTTAAAAGAAGGCAGGATTTGAATGAGCTATTTAATGTTTGATTGACAATGACTGGATAGATTATAAGTGATGTATAATGTTTGCAACTGCAGTTGTGTCAACATGGGTTGCAATGTATAATGTTTGCAAATGGAATTGTGTGAGTATGATTTGTTTTCATTTATATAAGTGTAAGATTGTGTATGTCATAAGGGATAATTTAATAAAGATGTTTTTTGTTAAAAAAAAAAAAAACAAAAGCTGAGATTCAGCTTGTTATACTCAGCTACTTTGATAGTTTTCTTTTGGGAAGGAGTTGTTCCTGAATTTGGGCTAGGAAGTGGAAGTTCCTCAGTGAGAGAGAGAAGCTAAGACAACTGAGATTCAAGCCATATCTTCACCTTCAACAGATAGTGAGAAAATCAATCCAGGGAGAAGAACAGCATAACCTGTGAAAAATTAAAAAAAAGAAAAGTTTTCCTGTGTTTCGGAAACAAATGGAGGATAAAATAAAAATGAGGAAATGGAGCAGTCCAGATTGAAAAAGTTGTCAACATGACTCTTCATATTCTTCTCCTTTGGATGAGTCCTGAGAGCAACAGGAAGAGGAAGGAGCAGTGGTAAAGGAGTAAGACAGACTTAAGACATTGAGGATGTGGTTTTTTTTACACTGTATCCCAGTGTTTTGTAAAGGGAGGAGGTCAGTGGTAAACATTTTGTCTGTTATATATATTGAGTGAGTCTTAACACGAGGAGCCGATTCTGAAGAATGAACTGAGTAGCTGTAAAATAACCCTTCAAATCAGGTAATCCTAAACCACCTTATTTTATTGGAAGGATCAGCTTATCCCACTTAAATATTGCCCACTTCTCTTCCCTGGTAAATTCCTTCAACTGTTTATTAATTATTGCCCACAAGTTCTCTTTTTTATCATTCATATTGAATTATCTTTTAAGGCATAGGCAAACATATATTTGAAAGAAAACCAACTTAACGTGTTCACAGTTACAAACATTATACATCACATACATGCTTTTATGCAACTATCAATACAGCTTTACAAAAATTGCTCAGTCTCTGCCTTCCCTTAAACCTCACTCCTCCTCCAAAACATCATTCAGCATGTATTGTTCTAACACTTTCCATTTTTTTCCTATGTAGTTTGCTGATACCCTTTTCTAAGGAACCCACTACCAGTTCTTTCATCTCTGTTACAATATTCACTACTTCAAGTACAGCTGGTTTAGACTATGATTTCCATTTTGTAGTAATTCCTTTTTTGGCAGCTACCAGAATTAAACTTAACAAGACCTTACTTATATGTAGGCAGTTCAGATCCTATATCACAGATCAAAAAATCAAAAAATATTTCCTTAGTTACACCCATTTGCTCACCCAGTATTTCTGATAGAGTACTCTAGGGAATTTGTAAAGTCTGCCAACTCATTATACTCCCAAAAACATATATTCTCAGTTGCCTCTTTCTTCCCCATCATACTGCAACATTTGTTATCTACCTGAGGAAATATTCTTGGAGTCTACTTGGGATATAGAAAAAAAATATCCCTGGAAACACTTCCAAACAAAAATCATAAATCTTCTAGATTTTGTTGCATATTTGGAAGCCATACTTATGTCTTCCCATTGTTTCCTTGTGAGCTACTTATCTAGTCTGTCATTCCAATATTTTCTGACCTCGTGTGATTGATTCCTATAGTTATAGTGCAATGTTTTGTATGCTCTACTTATTATCCATTTTTAAACAGCAGTTTCAGTTCTAAATTCATCTAAAAACTGTACTAGAGTGGTTTTTTTTTTCACATAGGATTCCCATTTCACTTTCTCTTTGCCTGTACTCTATCAGCCGCTGATAGGGAAGGCAGTCTCTAGCCTGCAGTCCAAATGTCTAGGGAAGGCAGTCCAAATGTATTCTTGCCCCCTTCCCATTCTATTACGTTTCCCTGTCTAGTTATTTGCTCCCAGTACCTAGGTTCCCTTGCCTCCAGTAAATTCTAGCCCCTACTAGCAGTCATCCCTATTGGCAGAATCTCCTTTCTCCATTCTCACATTGGCTTATTTCTCCAAATGCATTCTGCTACTTTATGAATACAATATTCTGTATGTCTGTTGTTATCCTCCTTAAGGATCTCATCCAGAACCGCATTCTGTCCTTTTTTCTTGAATTTCCTCCCTGCTTCATCTTCATCTCTTTCTAGTTTGAATTATAGCCTTCTGCTTGTGTTTTGTTTATGAGCCTTTACTGTGTAGCTGTATAATATCCCCTCAAATCAGGTAACTCTAAACCACCATGTTCTTTGGAAGGGTCAACTTATCCTACTTTACCCATTCCCTCTTCCCCTCCCAAATAAAATCCTGTAATTCTTTATTAGTTACTGCCCACATCTTCTCTGGTTGATAAAAATATGCCTGACGTATATAGAAAACTGAAGGGACTGAAAACATTTTCACTGCTTGCATCTTGCTATCTATATCCATCAACAAGAGCTTCCAGTTTCTCGTTTTTTTTTTTTTTTTTGTGTTTAGTCTATTCTCAGATATACTTAGCTGCCTTAACAGAATCATTTTCAACCCATACTCTTAAGTACATAATATTTTCATGTCCCCATAAGTATGGGTATTGCTGAAGCAATTCATGTGTGAGTACATAGCTTACAACTATAGTCTTTGTTTTGTCTGCATTAACTTTATATCACAGAAAAAATTCAAACTGTCTCAGAATATTCCACAACACTGAGATGCATTTTTCAAAATTTTTAAGTTACAAAGTAGTATCATCTGCAAATAAAGCCAACTTTTCTTGATTACCATGCCAGTTAAATCCTTGAATTTCCAAGTCCCTTATTTTCTGGCTTCAAATGTAATGCGAATAAAGGAGAAAGAGGACCCCTCCACACACCTGTTTCCTCTGTTCAAACACAACTTATCAGAGAGGTACACGCCTACTTTAATTTTTGCCTCCATCCATAACTCCTTTTTCCCATTTTTGCACATGGGGTCAGGGTTTCACTTCAGCAGTGACAATCATATAGAGCCAAGGTTTACTCTGCCATGTGGTTAGCCCTGTCACCATAATATTTGGCTCCGATCTCTCATGTGTCCTCATAATTAACTTTATTGTATCAAGGAGTGCAAATGCTTCCCTTACTGTACTCATAAAATCCCATCTTACTCTGTCTAATGCTTTCTCTGCATCAAGACCCACCAACAATAGCAGTATTTTTTGTAAATTCTGCTTCCCTGTGGGGCATCATTGTTCTTTTAATGTTGTCAAATGTTTGCCTGCCTACACAAAACCACATTGATTCATATCCATCAATTATGGGAACACTGTTGCTATTCATTTTGCTATTAATAGACATAAACAGATTATAATCATGGTTTAAAATTGAAATGAGCTTACATGAAGCTAGAACTGATGGGTCTTTACCATCTTTGGGTATTACAGCCACTGTAGCTTTCTTCTAGGATGTTGTTGCATCCCCTCCTTTTAAAATTCTGCCAAACAAAACCTTCAGATCTTTGACTTTCTTCCCTCCTAGGTTCCAAACGTCCACTGGAATACCATCTATTCCTGCAGACTTCCCTGCAGATTGATTTTGCATCACTGTTTTTATCTCATCTTCTCCTATCTTAACTGTTTGTTGTTGAGCCTCATCTGTCATACTTGAGTTTTCCTTAAATATTTCCATTTGTACTTTTTTGATTTTTATCTTAGATTTATTGGCCAGTCCAAATAGATTTATTGGTTGTGGCTTATTGTCAAACCTTTCAATTAGATGCACACGTTCGTGTGAAATATAATTTATTTGTAGTCTAGCGCAGTTATTATACCCTGGGAAACAATGTGCAAGTTCTGTCTGAGTTCCTGCTATTGAATTCATGTCTTCCATGCCAAATATTTTCCTGAATGTCTTTAGAAATCTACCTTGGTTTGCTATATTTTTCTATTCTGGTCTAGAAACATGTCCTCACTGCAATGAAAATCAAGTTCTAATTTCCCACCATATGTGTACCCGCTGAAAGTTAGTTCAGCTTTCTCCCAAAATTTTCTTAAGCTCCATAACAGGAGTTTTAGGTGTAATATACATGCCAGTGTAATCCTTCTCCCTTGCCAGTAGCTCCTTACTACCACAAATCTACCACTGCTGTATTTTTCTCCTCTTCCTTCACTGTTGGAGCTACTCTAGCAATTAGTACAAGTACTCCCCTTTTCCTTTGCCCTGATGAACATCCATCCTAAAATCCTTTATCAAATTCACATACTCACTTCTTTTCAAATGTTTCCTATAGCATTGCTATTTGCACTCTGCTTTTCTTAATATAATTCTGTATTCCTACTTGTTTATCAGTAACTGCGAGGCCATTCATATTCCAAAATATGTTTGGTGTAGCCATTATGATAAAAAGTTATTATTCCTACCTATTATATATGACAGGTTTTTATCGTCTCTTTCCAGCTTTTGGGTTACGTGTACCCACTAATGATTGGAAGGTAATCTCTTGTACAGTTGTTTCTTGTCATCTCTATTTGAACCTGTAGACTTTTTGTTTTAATGAAAACCCTCAAAAAAACACCCCCAGAGTACCCCTGTAATCTAGTAAGTTACAAACAAGCATAAACTATACATGCTGGGCAAAGTTTGCCCCCCTGACAGTAACAGTTGTCCCAAATTGACAGCTGTACACACAGGCATAACTTAACCAAACATTAAGGATCCATTGTTGTCTACTTTCATCTGATTCAGGGTCCGTATCGTCAGATCCAGCCTCAGAGCATTAT